>NC_071279.1:11132577-11182577 GCF_023375685.1 Ictalurus furcatus
GCAAAGCCTAAGACTGGTTGTAACCTGACCGCAGTTTGACCACGACCCCCTTTAATCTGATCAATGGGGTCATAAATTTCCCTCACTACAGATTGACTTAATGACTTTGGCTGCTCCGTGTCCTCTTTATACACTTCAGCTCCTCACCTTTGACCTCTTCCCCTACAGCAATATACTTTTGTGGAAGAGTGTTCCACAGTGTGAGCTGAAATGGCTCAAATGAATTTCTTTCAACATAAGGAACTCTTTTCCTATAAAAGGTTTCAGATCACACATACTGCCGTTTTTAGGATAAAAGACCTAATAACATAGATTGCTAAAATGGATTACTGAATTACTAGCATAGTTCTCAATGAGTCTTGGTCTTGGTTACAATAAGACTCTTCTGTGAGTGTCTCACATTTTGAATTTGACCATCTTTGACTTTTTGTCTCACCTCAGCTGCTCTCATTAAACATACTGTGACAGTGTTGTGAAGTTTACATCAGGCCTGGTGTAGTCTGAATCACTTCATGTGTGTATGTGTATATGTATGATTGTTGTTGTCTCTGGAGGCAGCTAAATGGCTGCTGGAATGGTGTCAAGTGTTTGGCTAGAAAGGGATCACAGCACTGTCAAGCTTTATTACAAGCTTGGCCATACTATTGTTTGTTTTGTTTTCAGATTGTCCACATGGATTTGCGACTTTAAAAAAAAAGAAAAATCAGTCGTTGCTTTGGCATGAATATATTTCAGTCTGCATCTGAATAACACAAATAATATCCCAAAGAATAAGAAGTACAGATTAACAACACAGCCTGCTTCCTTTGATAAGAGGTTGACAGGCACATGCTTCGGTCTCTCTACTGATTATCTGTTCAATGGCGTCACTGTCACAGAGGTGTTCTTGACGGTTGCAGTATTTTGTATGGTGAATACCCGGCTTTAACACTGTGTTGTGACTGTGCAGAGGATGTTTTATGTGAATGTTTTAGAGGCAGTATGACGACATCTGTGTATCTAGTCAGTGGTCAGGACAAAGTATGCGTGGCATCTCAGCAGTTCATTAATGCTTGTGGCTTGGCATCTAGCTGACTTCCTGTTTGTTCATGTCTTATGCTTTTTTTTTTTTTAAATATACGGACCCATAAGGTTGTCATAATCCAAAAGTTTCAGAAATGTTTTCAGTAGGAGAATAAAAAGTAGTAAATACATTTGTTAATTGCTGTGATTCCATTAACTACTGTAATATTCTTAATCTGGTGCAACAAGATATATGGGCAGCAAGGTGGTAATGCAGGTCGCACTGCTACCACACAACTCCAGGTTGCAATAACTCCTGAGCTTGGGTTATTGTCTGTGCGGTGTTTCACATGTTCTTTCCATTTCTGCTGGGTTCTAAGGTTTCTTCACCCATCCCCAAACATGCAGGAAGGTTGATTAGTTATGCAAAATTGCCCTAATAAGTGAATAATTGAGCAAATATTTGTGTGGACTGGTTCCATCCAGAGTAAATTTCATGTCACGCCATGGATTCCCAGTATAGGCTCCAGGATAAAGCACTGAAGATGAATAAAGGAATGAATGGTGCAACAAGATGACATTGGCAAAACGCATAGAAGACACTAGAACATACACGTGATTAATTATTGTTTAGTTTTCCATCAACCATCATGTTATTAATTATCAAACATTTCCAGCTCAGCCAAGTATGTTTTTATTTTTTTGCAATATTCTTGGGAACTTCATGAAGATTAAATAGATGGAAATTAGCTACTATAGCAGTGCATCCTATCTTGGCCTTGTTCTGTATTATTTCTCAAATTCAAGACCATGATCATTCACCATAATTATGTCTGACAGCATGTAAGAGGGATTTCTTTCAGATTTGATTTCAGATTCTTTCAACAGACCTGAACTGGAAGTCCATCAGACAATAGAGAGAAGAAGCCAGACCATTGCAATATCAATACACACAAGAGCAGACATAACAAGCAACCATGTTTGTTTTTCTCCACAATGGTCACTCTGCTCTTCCTGCTCCAATGATTGTTTCTCAGTTTCAGATGAAAGGGACAGAGGAAACATATAGGTACAGGAAACAGGAGGTGAGAAGAGAGGTATGGGGAAAAGATTGAGTGAATCCTTTAGATGAAGAGTCTTTTTTTCAATGGAGTATGCTTGAAGCCTCTCTAATGCCGGATAAATAGCTGTAGTGTGAGGAAATTTCTATAAGATCTAAAGTAAAAGCCAGTTTATTAGGATCTTAACCAGCACAAGATGGAAACTTGATTCGGAACATAGACTCCCCTATATATACCTTCAGTGTGTGCCAACTAAATGGATGATACAGCTCAGAGAGCTATATATGATAAACATTGGTGACAGGTTAGATTGGTAGCCCCATGTTTCTCAAATAAACATGCACACTTACTCTACTCAGACTGCATATGCTATTACTTGATTCTGCAATCAGTTAAGCACAATCAACTCCTCATAGCTTACCTTTAACCTGACCTCACTATTTTCCCAATGGAAAATTTTCAACAGAACTGGTTGAACCCCATACCTTCATCACACACACACACACACACTGGGGGAGAGTAAGGTTCAGCTGCTGATAGAGTACAAAACACATATCTAACTCTAGACCTCTGATTTGGGGGCCATGTCTGTGTGTGTGAGAGAGAGAGAGAGTGTGTGAGAGAGAAAAGCCCCTTACCACCCACATATATAGCTGGGAGATGCCAGTGTAGGCTCATATTGTATTACATAGAAATCTGGAGTGAAGTTTACGTTGGCTGCATAAACTGTGCTACCCAATGAACATGCACTCTTCGTGGGGGAGCAGGTCATGGTGACCTTCTTGAGAAATACCGAGAACCAGAACAAATCATGGTCACCTGCATAGATGGCAAACACACTCACTCATATTACAAATGTCTAGAGTTAGTAGAATACACAGAATATATGATACTCCCCGGTGGTTTCAATAACACTAGGAGCCCTATTTGTACACTTCTAGTCAGAGCAGAGCTCAATCAAGCTCCACTGCTTTCTCCTTCTTCTTTTCAACAACTGTACAGTAATACAAATACTGTGATGTGTCATGTAATTGAGACTGAAATGGAAGCAAATGCAGGTATAGCAGTTTAATCAAACAACAAACCCAAAGGGTTAGGCAAGAAAGGAAAACATAAAACAGGCTAGGGTCAACAATCATGCAAACAAGCAAGGCAGAGAATCAGGGTCAAGTCAAAACCAAAATAAGACACTACCATGGCTTGGTAAACAACAGATAATATCAACTGAACATAATACTTCACAAAGACGGCGTGCGTGAGAGTCTTTTAAGTAGTGTGGTTAAATTGTCAGTATGATTGGGAGCAGGTGTGTGTGATTAGTCTGCAGGAGAAGGTGAAATGTCTGTGTGTTCCATTGGGCGGTGTAATTGTCAGCCATGTTTGTAGTTCGTAGTGCATTCTGGGAAATGGAGTTGCTGGTTTGCCGTGACACAACATACTGCTGTGAAATGGCCAGAAAATATCAGCGCCATACTGAACGATACACTAGTGCTTGGGTATATAGCAAAAGACTACAAATAAAATAACGGCACACACTCTTTGGCATAACAGTCTGTTTGCACATGAGAGTATAGAGTAAACTTTTTCCACATATATATTTTTCACCATATATAAATATTATCTTTATACATATTGTGCGTGTGTGTGTGTGTGTGTCAGTGTGTGTGTGTGCTTTTTATTTGAATGACACACCCAGAAAGGCTGGTACACCCTGTGTCTGAATAGACAATAGCCAGTCAATCATTCACTATTGGTCTCACAAATTTCTTGGCCAGATTACAACACTAATATGAGATGCATGTATCAAATAGAATAAATAATTGGGAGCATGACCTGAGGGCAGTCTCAGGGCCACTAGAACAGCATGCTCATAGGCATTTATAAGGGGGTCATCAGGATTACTGTGTAAGGACATTATTTTCATATCCATATCATGTGCTTACAGTACACAACTGAAAATTATGGAGATTGTGTTTCCAATTTGGGTCTGTGATTTTTCAGTAATGTGTACAGTGGCACAATTTATTTCCTTCCATTTTTAGAGGGAACTGCACTCTTAATTGGCCCTTTCCATGGGATTCTTGTGTGTGTAATAGGTGAGTCTTATATCTCTGCTATGTACTTACATATTGTATACGAAACATCATTAAAACTGCTACAATTTAGATCATAGGGAATGTGTAACGATGACTAAAATGACAGAACAAATACTATATGTGTTGATTAACAAATGAAAAAAAATAATTATAAGTAGTAGAGAACAGGAGGGAGTTGGTGATTGTGGCTCAACAGTTAAAGCCAAGAAGTGGCATGAAACCCATTGTTCTACATACACATACTGTATAGGGGACCAAATGGAAAATTTTGTATTTCTACCTTTTCTACCTGACATTTTTCTTAAAAATTTGAAGCCATTCTGATACATTTTTATTAATGATTCATTTCAAATAATGTTTCGATTTCAGTGTAAATTTGAACTCTTTATATTTGTCTGTCTGTAATTTCATAGAATAAACTAATTTCAAGATTTACGAGTTGTAGTTATGGCATTGTGGTCCCAAATGAGCACCTTGACCTTGACTCCCATACCTTTAAATAACCAGACCTTTCATTCATTCAGTATGAATTCTCTCTCCCACCGATAATTCGAAGCCTTTGCTATCTGATTGCTCTTTTGGTGTTGTCCATGATTGCTTTAATTACTTTGATTCTCTAGTCCAGTCTGTTTGGTAACTGTTTAGTTGTTTTTGACTGTTTTCTCTTTTTTTTTCCCATTGGATTGTTTGCCAATTGTGCTTTTCAATATCATACTTGCATTTGCATCCTCCCCAAGCCTCATTTCTGACACTCCCAATCTACTACTGTAATGAATCACACTCACCACTCTGTATTCCCCATCACATGCATTATGCATATTATGCAAAGCTGAAGTCCGTCTGTTTTGTCTAAACAGACAGACGACTTGTCCGACTGTTTCGCAAAACAGTTGGACTTCAGCTTTGCCTTAGGTGTTCCAAATAAGCTAAACCACCTTCTTTTGGATTTGCCAGTCCCCAGGTACAGGCTTGCTATGAGACAGCACATCTGCTGTCTGACTGTACAGATCACTGCCCAATGTGACTCATGGGCAAGGCAGAGACAGAGGTTTTGAGACACTTGGGATGTTTTGCTGAATGATTGGCCATGTTGACAGCTGTATGCCTTCCACCACTGTCACTTTTATGGATGACACTGCAGTACATACAACAGAATAAGCAGCTAGGCTAGTGTTAATGATAGCCCCATTCTGGCGAAACAGACAGTAGTTTCATCTGTTGATGGTACTGATAGGCCCTGTGTGCCCAGTACCTACCAGACCAGACCTAGTTTCCCAGATGAACAGGTCACTGTGGCACAGCAAACCACACACCTTGAAAAACTATCCTCATCCTTAATTATTAAGGTCACAATGTGCATTTGTCTTACATTTTCTTTCTCTCTTAGTCATTTGTTACTATACGATTGATTCTCATTCTCATTTTTTCTTTCTCTTTCTCTCTCTCTCTCTCTCTCTCTCTCTCTCTCTCTCTCTCTCTCTCTCTCTCTCTCTGTCTCTCTGTCTCTTCTACTTGGTGACCCCCAGCTGTCTTCATCCACCAGAGCTGTGTGCACCCATGGCTCCCATGGCATCCCAGGCTGGGTACTCAGAGCATGTGCGGAACAGCTAGCCAAGGTTTTCACAGATATATTCTTAAACTTATATTTGGTCCAAGCAGTTGCCACTTATATAATAATTGCTATTATCTGCAATTATTTGCAAGTACTTGCACTTTACTGAAATTATCTGTCATTACTTCACTTATTTATATTAGACTGTCATTTGGACATTATTGCTATTTGCACATCTGCATTTACTGTAATCCACTGTATGTACTGTACCTGAACCTACCTGTTTCTATCACTTCTTCTTGCTCACCTCAATTATAACTTTGTGAATGGAACAATTCTGATAACAAACTGATAATTATAATCTCAGTTCCATAAAAAATAGATATGACCCCTGGGAGTTCTTAATGTGTCAGATACGCTGTTGTACACTGTAGGATCTGGAATTGGTAATAAGCACCTTGTGCAACTTGCCATATGAACCAGTGAAAGATGCAGAAAAATGGCATGCATTATCGGTCAGCATGCAGAATGTGCTGTGGCAAAACACAGAATTCCTACCAAAGATGTTGATGTTGGAGTATACCAATAAAGCAATCACTGTATATGTTCTTGCAGGCCAGTGTTCTGGCCAATATTGGCTTTCAAGCACAATGTAAAAGTGACTGCAAGCTGGTGGGTCACTGACAAGCTGACAAAGGGGTTCTGCTGTCTACAGACAAGTTAGCCCATTGGGTAAAGGAAGTAATTGCACAGGCATGGCTATCACTTGGGTATCACTAAGAGGAATGTCACTTGCATACTGAAGTGGTGACATGAAGTTCATCATCTACTATCATCTACTCTGTCACAACCCATGTGCTCTGTGATGAATTTGAATGATTCTCTCAATAGATTACAACATTACTGCTCTAGTAATTCGTATCCTCAAAAGAGTACAATATCAGCATCATTAGTAATTCCAATAGAGAGCAGATTGATTCCTATCATCAATTTAAAAAAAGAAAAAAGTTCAACAACTCAATTGAACAACAGTTCAATTTATGCTAAAGTGATACTATTTATGAATGCTGCCTGCTATTGTTTGCTGAGGTGTGCCATTAGAGTATGTTACTGTGGAGGCAGGGACGTGGACAAGCGCCGATTTGTGAATGGAGGGTGGAGCAGGAGAAGGCAAGGGGTAAGGAGTGCACACCCTTTACTAATGAATATTCTCTCTTGCAGTGAGGCGAGGCTAAAAGAGGGAAAGGCACATGCCTTGAGAGGGATGATGCCAAGAGTGAGGCAGAGTGAGTGTATGTGTGTGCATGTGTGTGTGTGTGTGTGTGTGTGTGTATAGATATAAATATATTTTGCGGTGAGAAATTGCAAAAAGAATCCTGATCTTGGAAAGAATGCAATAAAGAACAGGAGTGTTAAGCCTGCCTTTGTCGTCCTTCTCCTTGCCTGACAATGGTGCTAAAACCACCATTGAGCACCATGGAGTCTTCACCGCCGGCTGCACTTGTCTGGACCCTCGCCACCCCGCACCAAAACCAGCATCAGGCCTTGGTGCAGCTGTGCCGCGACCAGGAGCAGCACATAAAGGACCTCCTCAACGCCCAGACAGCAGGCTGGAGCACCAGCAGCAGCGGCCTTCCTGGCCCACGTCATGCTCACGAAGATGGGTCTGCAGGACAACCTGGAGGTACCTGGAGCTCTACGAGCACTCGGCGCTGGTGTGGGGCCAGCCGTTGGAACAGCGGGCGGCCTGCCTGTTGCCACTGTTGTCCGGAGAAGTCCAGCTCGCGGCCCAACAGCTGCTGACAGCATTTCCGGGCCCTGACACTTCGCGATGTTAGCTGACCATTTGCGTTTGCGCAGAAACTGATCGAGGTGATCGACCATTTGGTCCTGAAGCAGTTCGTTAGCTGGCTGCTAACGGGCGAGTGGGTCCAGTACCACCATTCGGCATCGCTGGTCTAGCTGGCAGAAGTCCACATGGCGGCGTATCGTCAGGCAGGCGATCATCTACCAGCTTCGCCTTCTGCTGTTTCTCTCTCTCAACCTCGTGTCTTCCACTCTTCTCCCTAACCTGTTCCGGTCCCAGCTCCCCGATGACGGGGACCGGTTTCCTAAGACCCGCCCCATACCTGTTATTTTCTCCCTCCCTCCTCTTCCTTCTCTCTCTCTGTCCCCTCTTCTCCACAGGTGAGGGCCTCCAACACTGCAGGTGCCCGAGTGATGTATGGGCCGGTGTGTTGGGGTTGTGGGGACCCAGGGCACTTCCAGTACCAGTGCCCTGTCATGGAGAACGAGGCCCTGGTCCGGCTCCCTGACGTGCCACAGGCTGCCCCCGATCGAGCCGGGATGTACCGCATACTGGTGAGTGTGCAGGGGGTACATAACAGGCATCGGTGGATTCAGGCTGTAATCAAACAGTAATCCACCAACACTTGGTTCAAGGGGAGGTATTGGGGAATGCACGTTTGGTGAAGGTGAGGTGTGTCCACGGGGATGGTGCCCATCGTCATTGTATTTTGAGGGCAAAACCATAGAATGGAGGCGACGGTTAGCCTGCACGTCACCCATCCTCTAATTTTGCGGACGAATTGGCCAGGGTTCCAAACTTTAGCCTGGGAAATATTCACGGATGGGACCTGCACGAAGAGGAGGGGGTGTGGAATGTGCGCAGCACTGGCAGGAGAGGTGGTGCCTCGGCCATTGACATCAGCTCCACATTAGGGAGAAAACGAGGGGGACTGGTGCTCCGCCCCTCTTGGCGGGGATTCCCCTTGTGGATTTTCCCTTGGAGCAGTCGCACAATGAAACGCTGAAGCACGCCTTTGACCAAGTGAGAGTAATCGATGATGAGCGGGTCCAGCCGAATGCTATGCTCTCCCACCCCTATTTTTCAGTAAATCATGATAGGTTATATCAAGTGGTGCAGGACGCTCAAACGCAAGAAGAGGTCACCCAATTGATGGTTCCGTGAAGCCATCAGGAATTGGTATTCCAGGCAGCTCACCATAAACCCATGGCAGGTCACTTAGGGCAGGGGGAAACACTGGACCGACCCCTGGCCCGCTTTTCTTGACTGGGCATTTACGGCGATGTACGCTGGTAGTGTGCGATATGCCACAAATGCCAGCTGGTGAAGCCACCGGCAATCCCAAAAGACTCTGTGCCCACTCCCATTAATTGAGGTCCCCTTTGAAAGAGTTGGTATGGACCTTGCGGGGCCATTAGAGTGGTCTTCACGTGGGCATCCCTTTGTGTTAGTCTTAGTGGAATACACAATGCGATACCTGGAAGCCGTGCTACTCCACAGCATTCCGGCACAAAATGTTGTGGAGGCACTCTGCCACGTTATCTCCTGGGTCGGGACCTCAAAAGAGATCCTGACTGACCAGGGCACCACGTTCATGTCACAAACACTATGCGAGCTGTACAGGATATTAGAGATTAAATCTGTTTGCACCAGCATGTATCATCCGCAAACGGACAGGCTGGTGGAATGTTTTAATCAAACACTTAAGAACATGATCAGTAAGTTCGTTCACTATGATACACAAAATTGGGATAATAATCGGGGGTAGTGGTGGCTTGGCGGTTAAGGCTCTGGGTTACTGATCGGAAGGTCGGGGGTGCAAGCCCCAGCACTGCCAAGCTGCCACTGTTGGGCCCTTGAGCAAGGCCCTTAACCCTCTCTGCTCCAGGGGTGCTGTATCATGGCTTACCCTATGCTCTAACCCCAGCTTCCTAACATGCTGGGGTATGCGAAGAAAAGAATTTCACTGTGCATATGTATATGTGATCAATAAAGACTCATTATCATCAATAAAGACTCAAACATCTAAGTGTTTAGAGCCCTGGCTATTCGTAGTACAAGAGGTCCCACAAGCCTCCACGGGATTTTCCCTTTCGAATTATTATACGGCCGCAGGGGTGGTGATACGCAGCCACCCATATCGGCTGCCCGAACACAAAAAAATGTGGTACGGGATGAACTCCAGGCTATGCTTGACATGGGGGTAATCGAGGAATCCCACAGTGACTGGAGCAGCCTGGTAGTTTTGATCCCCAAGGTTGACAGGATGGTCCGATTCTGTGTGGATTTTAGAAAAGTCCATGCGGTGTCTAAATTCGATGCATACCCTATGCCTCGCATTGACGAACTGCTCTATCGGTTAGGCGTGGCTAGCTTTTACTCGACACTGGATGGCTCCGCGGCCTGAGTCAGGCAGTGGGGGTATGTGGAGGCGGGGGCGTGGACGAGTGCCAATTTGTGAATGGAAGGCAGAGCAGGAGTAGGCAAGTGGTAAGGAGGGCACACCTGTGGGGAATGTTTCTAATGAATATTCTTTGTTGCAGTGAGGCAAGGCAAGGATAAAATAGGGAAAGGCACACGCATCAAGGGGGAGAGAGATCACAATGCCAAGAGTGAGTTCTGACTTTAAAAGTCGTCACAGTTACTAACCCTTGTGATAACTTGGATACACAGGTTGCACTATTGTGAAGGAAACTGCCCTGGTGCAGAACAAAAGGAATTAGAAAGGAAGGTTACATACACTATATGGCCAAAAGATTGTGGACACCTGACCATTAGACCCACATATGCTTGTTGAACATCCCATTCCATATTTCAATTCAATTCAATTTTATTTGTATAGCGCTTTTAACAATGGACATTGTCTCAAAGCAACTTTACAGAAATGTATAAACACAGGATACAGATTTTAAATGTGTGAGTTTATTCCTAATGAGCAAGCCGGTGGCGACTGTGGCAAGGAAAATCTCCTTAAGATGATATGAGGAAGAAACCTTGAGAGGAACAAGACTGAAAAGGGAACCCATCTGCATCTGGGTAACAATGGATAGTCTGAAAGTAAAGAGAAGTTCATTATGGTTTTTATATAAAGTCTGTTTTGTTGAACTAATCCACTGTTCACTAAAGGAAACTTGAGTGCAAAATTGTATGTGGTAATTGCAGTCCTAAGGCCATAGCAGCAACCATAGTTCCAGCACCCCAGCGCAACTGTTTATGTGAAATTGAGGTCCAAAACCATTTCCATGGTACTTCAAGCAGCACCATCCTCGGCAATCTCCAGGCTGCACTGCTTGGGATTGTCCTCAGTAGCAGAATGCAGCCTCCAGTTTATGAGAGCTCCAACCAGAGGTAGGGCATCAGGCAGGTCTGGAGAGCAGAAAGGGTCAGGCTCACTGGCATCTCCATAATATCATGTGTAGCTCGACAGAAGGAGAGATGGAGAGGGAGAGATTGTTAGGTATGCTTATTATCCTGTAATAGATAAGACTGTGTACTTTGCGTAAAAGAAAGTCTATTCGTGGTAAGCTTGAGTAAACAAATATGTTTTCAGCCTGGACTTAAACACTGTCCCAAACACTAATAGGAAGGCTGTTCCATAACTGTGGGGCTTTGTAAGAGAAAGCTCTTCCCCCTGCTGCAGCCTTCACTATTTGTGGTACCAACAAACAGCCTGCACCTTTTGATCTAAGTACGTGTGGCAGATCATAAAAGACCAAAAGTTTGCTTAGGTACTGTGGCACGAGACTATTCAGTGCTTTATAGGTCAGGTCAATAGTAGTATTTTATAATCAATGTGAAATTTTACTGAGCTCCAGCACAGTGTGGATAAGACAGGAGTGATGTGGTCATACTCTCTGGTTCTAGTAAGTACTCTTGCAGGTACATTCTGGACTAACTGGAGCTTGTTTATGCACCTACTGGAACATCCAGACAGTAAGGCGTTACAGTAATCCAGCCTAGAGGTGACGAAAGCATGAACTAATTTTTCTGCATGATGTAGTGACATTATATTTTTTAGCTTAGTAATATATTCTGAGATGAAAGAAGGCTATCCTACTAATATTGTTTACATAAGCGTCAAATGAAAAACTGGAGTCAATAATCACACCAAGGTCTTTTACTACTGCACATGAAGAAACAGAAAGGCCATCCAGAGTTACTAAGTAATCAGAAAGCTTACTTCTAGCTGCATATGGTCCTAGTACAAGTACTTCTGTCTTGTCAGAATTAAGTAGAAGGAAGTTAATAATATCAGATTTAGTCCCTTTGCTGTTATAATAACTGCCACTCTTCTAGGAAGGCTTTCCACTAGATTTTGGAGCGTGGCTGTGGGGACTTGTGTTCATTCGGCCACAAGAGCTTTAGTGAGATCAGGCAATGATGTCAGGTAAGGAGGCCTGAGGTGCAATCAGCATTCCAGTTCATACCAACGTTGTTCAGTGGGGTTGAGGTCAGGGTTCTGTGCAGGACACTCAGGTTCTTACACACCAATTTTGGCAAACCATGTCTTCCTGGACCTTGCTTTATGCACTGGGGCTTTGTCATGCTGAAACAGGTTTGGGCAAGTGTGCTGTAGGAGGGGCCTTTTATAGGCTGCACACATGAAGTTGCACAGATATTTGCTGTTAGTACTCTGCAAGGATATGAGAAATAAAAAAACTCCACTAGGTCCCAAAGGAAACCACCCTGGCAGTCCTGTACTCAGTCATAGAACCACAGTAACAAAAGCATCCTTCTGTTTTTGTTACGAAATGCCAAGTTTCATAATGAGGACCAGTCAGACAAATTCTAATTTATCTATTTTAATCATTGCAGGGACATTTGGTCCCCACAAAAACATACCAACACATAGAGTCTAACAGAGCACCTACTGTAGATATACTAAACTACAAGATATGTAACTTGGAAGATCTCAGTTTTGGCCATCTGTGTGTGGTTAGCAACAGGGTTAGAGCCACATGTGCACCTGCCAACTGGCATACAGTATGAAGTGCAACAACTCCATTTGTTTCCAACAATCTAATATGGGCTTTAATGAATACAATGTTCTTCTAGGTAAAATTCATGCATTTGGAAAACTGTCGTGCAGAGGACATACAGTACAAATTAAACTTCAATGTGTTTTATTCCAACCTTTTTTATTTTTAAAGTACATCAAAGTATACAGAAAAGATTCACTCTCATATTATATTTATTTAATGCAGAAAATTGAGGGAAAAAAAATATCCAGAAAAGCATTATTTTTTTGTGTAAGGTCAACATATTCCCATGGCTTCATTTTATATTGGTGTTAGAGGCTTATATGTCCATATTTGTCCTGGTACTTCCATTCCACTGAACGTCAACATCACTGTCAGAGCAGTTCATTTTATTCTCTTCTTGCCAAATGTGTGGCTGGAAAAGAATCGTCTCGGTGCCCTATTCTGCAGCAAAGCTTAAAGCTCCAGGAAATTTTGCTTGGACTTCAGAATCGAAAAAGCTGTCACAAATAACTGAGTTTCCACACTTATCCACTATTTTTCTGAGGTTGTGGGCTCAACCCCTTACGTAGGATTGGTATACATCTTATATTTACATTCAACTTTGTCTGCTTTGTTCCTTCTGAGCCAACTCTTTGATGTGGCTATCATATCTCTGGAGTGTCTGTGTCCCATATGGGAACATTGCATTTATCATCTTATCTTAATTAAAATATTATTTACGCACTGCATATTTTGATTTACACCACATATCTCTTATTTAAGTGGCCTGAAAACAAACAAAACTGTCACTGTGCTTTACAGTCCCCCATTTTGTACCAATGGACAAAGAAATGGGCAGCAGTGAAGGGAGAAATAAAGATTAAGATGTATTAAGAGATTCTAATAATCACCCACAGTAAGTCAGTGGTACTTTGTCACCACAACCCATATAATAAAGCAGATGTTCAAACATATCCAGACCTCTGTGTGCATGTAACAATTTATTTGTTTTAATAAGGTGTTTATCTTCGGTCAGATCAGTCAATGTCTACATTGCATTTTGATCACATCATGTGGAGAGGATCTGTAAGGATATCACTATAACTGGATGATTATGCTGATACCATTATATGGGTCCATGGTTCCTAAATTCAAACAGCATGTATGAGTGTGAACTTAGTTCTGCTCTCATTACGTAACAAAACAAACGTGTTATGTTTTCCCTTATTATTAGCTAATTATAGAGGCAGCACTGATCCTCCTCACCTCACTCTGTCCTTGACAGAAAATTCAATTTAATTAGGACTTAACCACATTCAGACAGGAACACAACAATCTTTCATTTAACTCTGTTTTTAAATATAATTAATTATGGTACTTTAATGATACAGTACTGAACAAACAGTACTCTAGAGAATGGCAGTAGATGGCAGCAAGGAAGGAAAAAAGATCAAAGTAATCCAAATAATATATTCTTGTTCTCTGAATGACCTTATCCTTTAAAAATAAACTAATTAAAAACTTCATATAGTAAGAAATTAACCAGTTTTATTGTGCAAGGCAGGAACAATACAGAATCAGTAGTTATCCAGATGAACCAAACCCACTACACAAATACAGAACAGGCAGGAAGAACACTGTTGAACCAGATGTACAGCAGTTTGTGTAGTTCTTTTGAACCAGTGTCCAGGGCACATAGCCTTAACAGGAAAGACTGGCTTGGCTGCCCAGAAAGAATTTGTCTAATACACCCCAAGAACCTCATCGTTTCCCATGATGCTTCTGTGTTCTGGTTTTGGATATCTTGCAAGATTTGTTGGTCAATGGACAGGCATTATTGTGACTCAGTTTGTAGCTATGGTGATACAAGCTGAAATAACCAGCCAATGGACGAGTCCTCAGATCCTGCCGTGTCGCCTGCAATGCTCTGTCATACAGCAATGGTATGACAGAAAAACATTATGCCAAAACAGATATCACCAAGCATTTTGCAAGAGCCAAAAGGAGACAGACAGCTATATTTGAAACAAATAAAAGGGTTTATTTTACAGCCACACGAGCATATTTGGGTGCCAAGATGTCTTCCCGTCTTTGTAGAGGGAAAATCAAGTGTGATCATGTGTATTTTTTGAGTGCATAAGCAGAAAACGAGTGTCCATTTTCCCACTGGGTAAGCAGTTAGAGCTGCTGGGGCTTTATTGAGGGCTCCTCTACTGTTGTGCTTGGCAGGAGGAAAGACATTTCTTCAAGCGGAATTATGGACCAAGCAAACCAATGGTGGAGCTTTAATAGCTTCTGGGATTTCTCAAAGCTATGGGCCTGGTAAACGGGAGCAGATAAAAGTAAAAGTAATGGTTTCCTGGTACTCTGAGTATCATCAGTCTGTACACATAGTAGTACAATATTAGAAGACTATAAAGAGTGGTAAATATGGGACTTTGTAGCAGGAATACTTTTTCAGAAGTTGAAGTGGAGGGGTGAATGAAGTGAAATAGATGTGGCACTAGGGAACCTGGATACAAAAGTGTTTAACATAGACAAAAACAAAAAAGGTTCCTTATACAAGATAAATTAATTCTGAAAGCAACTAAACACATTAAAAATAAATATGTTATGTTTTTTCTAATTCATCATGTAAACATACATCTCCTTGCCTACTTTCATCCGGTGAGAAGGGTTGAAGCATTTTTAAGGGCCAACACAAAGAAAAGGCCTTTACAATGACAGCCAAAGGTAACATGTTGATCTAATGGCTATAATAACCTCCTAATTACAGCAGGCAAATAACTCCTTCACTGTTACCTAGCTCTCAGCATGCTATCTCTGGTAATAACACAAAACACATAGGTAGATATCAAAACTTCACTTTCTACACTCTTTTACATAATGTATATACTGTAAGAAATCAGACAGCATGGTGGTCCACTAAGTAACACTGCCACTTTACAACTGCAGCGTCCTTGGTTCAAACCTGAGCTTGGGTTTCTGTCTGTGCAGAGTTTCACATGTTCTCCCAGTGTTTGCATGGGTTTCCTTGGGTTCCCAGGTTTCCTCTCATGTATGCAGGTTAGCTACAGTAAATTTCCCCTGGATATGGAAAAGTGTATGAATATGTGGTGTCCCATCTCAGGTAGCTTCTTCTGTGTTCACCGGTGTTCCTAGGATGGCCTCTTGACCAGGAAAAAGTGGTTACGGAAGATGGATGAATGAGTGTATGAAATCTTTATCCATACTTCAGTAAATTGTCTCTCATAAATTACAAAAATTCTCTCTCATGTCTCATCTCATAAATAAGTAAAAACACTTGGCCATGCCAGCTTTTGTCATCTCTATGTAGTGCTAGATTAGGAACACACCCAGGAATGGTGTGTAATACTCGGGTGAAGAGGAGACTGGTGAGACTAGGCAAACTGAGGGATATGTGATGTTGCTTAGCCTGCCTGTTTGGTTTTATCCTAACAGACATGTAAGCACACGTAGGTGGAGACAGGTTTCGAACATTCTATTCAATTTAGAGGGTGTGGAGCTGCAGCAATTACAAAACAATTGTACAACATGACTCTGCCTTGGATAATTATCCACACCAAATATTTGAAGGTACTGTTCAAAGAGATGTTGTAGGTATAATAAACAATTTATGGTCTTATTAATAATTGTAAATCAATATGTGCATTATCATGAGCAAACTGATTCACACAGAGACACAGATACTTAAGGCTGCAGTAATTCATTTTTAAGAATACTTTGGCTTAAATTTGTACCAATAAAATAGATGTTGTTAGGGGAAAAAGCTGGCATGGACTCCACAAGTTTGTGCAAAACCTTGTGAGCCATTTTAGATAAAATCTGTGATGTTGTCTGAACACGTGCTATGCTAGAAGATATTAGGCATAAGGAAAATCTGACCTTTTGTACAAAGTTTACATTTATATGGTATAGAGACCTAGAAATAGTACCGAATCTTGAATATTAAATATTCAAAATATTGAACATTTACTTTCTTTGTTTTAAACATTTCAAAACTCAAACCTCCCCACTGAATCCTGAAATCTGTATTTACTTTAGGTGCATGCCCATTGTAACTAATTGCATTTACACTTGTATTCAAAAACCAATCCATTTAGCAGGCTTGAATTCAGATTGCTGTTTTGCTCAGACCATAACGATTGACAACCTTCCTGGGTTGTTTGCTATCTCCAGTTGTTCTATGCAAAATTTGTGGTATTGGAGATCATGGTTTTATATAGTGTTATTTAATTTCCTCAAATTCAGAGGAAGGTTCCACTATTGGCAGTCAATCTTGATATTTAGGCTGTTTAACACAACAATGGGCCTAGTTTCAGCTTTAGAAAATGCTACTACTGTATCTGTCCAATGGTTTTATTTCTCAAGTACAGTGTTGTGAAAAAGTATTTGCCCCTGATTTCTTCTGTTTTGTGTATATCTCATACTAATTTTTTTCAGAAATGTAAACAAAGTTCTGTCATGCCATGACAACAAAGTAGTACTTACTATAAGTACCCAAAGCACCATCACTTAAGTTCCTTGAACCTATTGTCCAAGTGCCTGTTGGGTCAGCAGTGGTTCCAAATGACAGGGAACCCTGGTGGTTTTCCAAGGTTCACAGAACCACAGTTAGAGTGTTGTGAAAAAGTATTTTCCCCCATCCTGATTTCTTCTGTTTTGGTCTATATCTCATTCTAAATTGTTTCAGAAATTAAAGCAACATAAGATAAAAGAACGGCAACCTGAGTAAACACAAAGTACAGTTTTTAAATGATAATGTTATTTATTGAATCTAAAATGTTTTCCAATACCAACTGGGCCTGTGTGAAAATGTATTTGCCCCCCTAGTTACTAATTCCCAAAATCTATGAAACTGCATTCATAATGGGGTTCAGCTGGACTAGACGCAACAAGGCCTGATTACTGCAAACCCTGTTCAATCAAATCAATGCTTAAATAGAACTTTTTCAACAGCATGAAGTTGGTTAAAAGGTCTTACCCAGTAACACACTATGCCAAAAGTGAAAGAAATTCCAGAAATGATGAGTAAGAGGTGATTGAAATACCTCCGCCTGGGAAGGGTTGGACTCCAAAGAACTACAGTGAGAGCCATTATCTCCAAATGGAAAAATTCGGCACAGTAATGAACCTTCCCAGAAGTGGCCAACCTTCAAAATTCCTCCAAGAGCACAGCAACTACTCATCTAGCAAGTCACAAAAGAGTCAAGGACAACATCAAAAGAACCTACAGGCCTCTCTTGCATCAATAAAAGTCACTGTTCATGACTCCACTATCAGAAAGACACTAGGCAAAAATGGCATCCATGGATGAGTGGTGAGGCGAAAATCACTGCTAACCCAGAAGAACATTAAGGCTTGCCTGAATTTTGCCAAAACACACCTTAACAATCATTTTTGGAGAATATTCTGTGGATTGATTAGTCAAAAGTGGAACTGTTTGGAAGACATCTGGCATAAACCAAACACAAAATTCCACAAAAAGAACATCGTACCTACGGTCAAGCATGGTGGTGGAAGTATGATGGTGTGGGGATGCATTGCTGCTTCAGGGCCTGTGCAACTTGCAATAATTGAGGGAAGCATGAATTCTGACCTCTACCAGAAAATACTAAAGGAGAATGTCCGGTCTTCAGTCCATAAGTTGAAACTCAAGCATAACTGGATTATGCAGTAAGATAACGATCCAAAGCATAGGAGTAAGTCCTAGTCCCAAAAGTAAATGATAGACTGACCTCCAGTTATCAGAGGTGTTTGGTTGAAGTTACTGCTGTTAAAGGTGGCAGAATCAGAGTTTAAGTTTAAGGGTGCATTTAGTTTTTCATACTGCTGATGGGTGTTGGATAACTTATTTTTTGCTTCAATAAAATAAACAAATAAAAACTGTATGTGTGTGTTTACTCAGGTTGCCTTTGTTTTATTTTGTATTTCATTTGAAGATCTGAAGATTTGAAGACGGATGTTATATCTAAAATTATTTAGCATGAGATATACACAAAAACAGAAGAAATCAAATACTTTTTCACAGCACTCTATCTATCTATCTATCTATCTATCTATCTATCCAAGTTTTGCTTTTGCCTAAAAATATTTAATTTGCTTGGTAGATTTTGGTATTTGGTAGCTGTGAGCATTGTTTATTTGGTTGTAGCTCACAAAAGAGCCACCACAAGTGAAGAATTTTGACTCAACCCATTGAGTCAGATTTAAGCTTAGATTTAAGCTCTGTGTCCATGGAATCACTAAAGCCTGCAATCACACTGAGCCATATCATGATGCTACACCATGATATTATGTCACTGTACATATGCATGGAGACAGAGTCTTTGGAGAGAAATCTGGCTGGTGAGTATGTGACTAAAAGGAAGGACAGACTCCTTTACTGGCAGAAGTTACAAGACTGGTGATCTCATTTTCAAGATGAGGATGTTAACTATGCATAGTTCTCATGCTAAACAGTATCAGTAAGTAGACATGTGTGTAATGTTTCTAATGCTTCTAATTCTCTCTCTCTCTCTCTCTCTCTCTCTCTCTCTCTCTCTCTCTCTCTCTCTCTCCTCTGTAATTACTGTAATTGTTTGGCCAGTTGCCAGTCAGCCTATGATTTGTGTGGCTTGCTCCAGACAGGCCGAGTGAGGACCCCTGTGTAGGGGCGGTAGGAGCCCATTCCACTCCCTGTTTGGCCCAGCCAATCTGGTGCTGATGTGGTTTTGAAATCCCCTGGGAGGACACAGGTGGTACAGCCCAGACAGCCATGACTTGTACATCCTTAAAAAGTATCATTTACTGTGCAGTGGACCCATGGGACAACTATAAAACACATCTTTGGAGTGATACAGGCTACTTGCCCAATATTTCTACTCAGCATTCCCTGAATTAAAACAATAGGTTTTCCATGATAAGATTCTCTTTTAAAGTGGTTAACCATTATGCAAATAAGGCACATACATACATATACATACACACACACACACACACACACACACACACACATATACAGTGAGGGAAAGAAGTATTTGATCCCCTGCTGATTTTGTACGTTTGCCCACTGACAAAGAAATGATCAGTCTATAATTTTAATGGTAGGTTTATTTGAACAGTGAGAGACAGAATAACAACAAGAAAATCCAGAAAAACGCATGTCAAAAATGTTATAAATTGATTTGCATTTTAATGAGGGAAATAAGTATTTGACCCCCTCTCAATCAGAAAGATTTCTGGCTCCCAGATGTCTTTTATACAGGTAACGAGCTGAGATTAGGAGCACACTCTTAAAGGGAGTGCTCCTAATCTCAGCTTGTTACCTGTATAAAAGACACCTGTCCACAGAAGCAATCAATCAATCAGATTCCAAACTCTCCACCATGGCCAAGACCAAAGAGCTCTCCAAGGATGTCAGGGACAAGATTGTAGACCTACACAAGTCTGGAATGGGCTACAAGACCATTGCCAAGCAGCTTGGTGAGAAGGTGACAACAGTTGGTGCGATTATTCGCAAATGGAAGAAACACAAAAGAACTGTCAATCTCCCTCGGCCTGGGGCTCCATGCAAGATCTCACCTCGTGGAGTTGCAGTGATCATGAGAACAGTGAGGAATCAGCCCAGAACTACACGGGAGGATCTTGTCAATGATCTTAAGGCAGCTGGGACCATAGTCACCAAGAAAACAATTGGTAACACACTACGCCGTGAAGGACTGAAATCCTGCAGCGCCCGCAAGGTCCCCCTGCTCAAGAAAGCACATATACATGCCCGTCTGAAGTTTGCCAATGAACATCTGAATGATTCAGAGGACAACTGGGTGAAAGTGTTGTGGTCAGATGAGACCAAAATGGAGCTCTTTGGCATCAACTCAACTCGCCGTGTTTGGAGGAGGAGGAATGCTGCCTATAACCCCAAGAACACCATCCCCACCGTCAAACATGGAGGTGGAAACATTATGCTTTGGGGGTGTTTTTCTGCTAAGGGGACAGGACAACTTCACCGCATCAAAGGGACGATGGACGGGGCCATGTACCAAATCTTGGGTGAGAATCAAATCTTGGGTGAGAACCTCCTTCCCTCAGCCAGGGCATTGAAAATGGGTCGTGGATGGGTATTCCAGCATGACAATGACCCAAAACACACAGCCAAGGCAACAAAGGAGTGGCTCAAGAAGAAGCACATGAAGGTCCTGGAGTGACCTAGCCAGTCTCCAGACCTTAATCCCATAGAAAATCTGTGGAGGGAGCTGAAGGTTCGAGTTGCCAAACGTCAGCCTCGAAACCTTAATGACTTGGAGAAGATCTGCAAAGAGGAGTGGGACAAAATCCCTCCTGAGATGTGTGCAAACCTGGTGGCCAACTACAAGAAACGTCTGACCTCTGTGATTGCCAACAAGGGTTTTGCCACCAAGTACTAAGTCATGTTTTGCAGAGGGGTCAAATACATATTTCCCTCATTAAAATGCAAATCAATTTATAACATTTTTGACATGCGTTTTTCTGGATTTTTTTGTTGTTATTCTGTCTCTCACTGTTCAAAGAAATCTACCATTAAAATTATAGACTGATCATTTCTTTGTCAGTGGGCAAACGTACAAAATCAGCAGGGGATCAAATACTTTTTTCCCTCACTGTATATATATATATATATATATATATATATAGAGAGAGAGAGAGAGAGAGAGAGAGAGAGAGAGAACAAACAATGAATGTTTTAAATAAAACATAAACACAATAAAACATGCTGTAAAAGACAGAAATAAAATTTAATGTACAGTACCTGGCTTCAGTTAGCAGATACAATATTCAAGTGCACATTAACAGCAGCAAAGGAAAACATTATGGTTGTGGTGGACCGCTATAAACATTCCATACACCTTCAACAGATTCAATCATCAGATTCAAGATATTAATCAGTCCTATCATATTCAGCTCTTATTCTGAAAATAAATAGCAAGCTGATTAGTAAGAAAACTGTTGGCTTAAATCATGGAAATATAATGTAATTGTGATTAGGGATGAATGTTTTAAACAAGATCCATGCAGTAATTTAGTGTTCTTTAACCAGTCTAGAAAAGAGAGAGAGAGAGAGAGAGAGAGAGAGAGAGAGCATTGCCTCCTATTTTTTGTCACTCACACTCAACGTTTTCTTAAACAAAAGATGTATGATGATAGCGCTAACATCATAAACTCCCTAGTCCACTGAAGACACACTGCAGGTTGCTCAAATGCGTGCAGGTCCAGGATCAATCTGAGGTCTGTCAATCTGCACATCTCTACTGTAAGTTTGATGACATCAGCACAGATCTGAGATCAGTTGAAGCAGTGTAGCTCTGATGAGTCACAGTGTGATGATCTCAGCAGATCAGACCACAGCAGACCACAGGAGCAGTCAAATTCAAATTATTAAAAATAAATTCTGTTGCTCCATGTAATCCTGTTTCACCCCTCTTAACTACCAGGGGCGGTGTTTTAACTCAAATATCCTCTGGTGCGTGTGCCAAACCTCCCACAAAATCATGATATAACAGTGATGTAGTATTTACTATAAATACCTAATACTCTGTCAATTTAGTTCCTTTTACTGCACTATGTGTATCTCGGAGCTTCCTATACCATGTCCTCCAAAGCTGGCAATATACTCTCATCATTTCCTAATCCCCTATCATTGCTTCAGGCGTGTATTCTCAGACTTGTTTTTTGAGTGGCTACTAGCTATGTTGGGTTCCATCATTAGCTTGCTAGCTTTGTCATCCTCAATCACTGTCTACAAGTTAGCCGAACTAATCTGCTGCTGAGTTTGGCACTCACCTCTCAGGCCATTGCCTCTGCGCTCTGAAATTTTGACATCAGCCACCAACTGATGAATTGCAGGCCTGTGGATATGAGCCATTAACATAGCTGAGTGGATTTTCCTCACCATAATGCGCTCTACACCACTACACTTGTGACATTAGCTGGATTCTGCTAATATTCATATATGGGCTTGGGTGGATCTCACTCCATCTCCTTGTATCTGCACCAAACAGGTTTCCCTGGAATTAGCCGGATTCCGCTAATACATATATGGGCCATGTGTCTGACTCCTTCCCTGTTTCTTCACTAATTGGGCCTCTCCCAGTGCTTCAGATCACTTCCACATTGCCAGCATTTAGGCCTGTGGATAACTTCCTCTAGTATGGTCAACTGGATTTCCCTCACTATACCATGCTCTATACCAACAAGCTTAGTGAACTGAGCTGGAATTTATTAATATGCATATTCGGGCTGTCCATTTCCCTGTATCGGCTGAGAAATTTAGTATCGGTGCATCTCTAGTATTTACCAGTTTGCATGCACTACCGGCAGGCTCCAAAAGGTCTGGGACTACCACCCTCAAAAGTCGGTGGCCTGAATTGCACCAGAGGCTCATGAACAGCACATAGCATTGAATATACTGTTCTGCACAGCACCAGCCATGGGAAATTTGACTGTGCCACAGTGTGAAGATTATATGGAGAGCAATGCAGAGCATGTGTTAGCTAATATGATGGATTATGGATGTCGTCAGGCCTGGTTGCCACAGTCCTCACTGCCAGACACATGCAAAAAACCTTGCAAAACCTGCCTTATGTACCAGAACAGCTGAAATGATTGGCCAGGTGGCACCCTCTAATTACCATAACCTGGCTTGTCAGCTAGACTTCTACATCCTACATTCCTTTGGCCTCTTACAAGCCCGAAACTGAGAGTGTCTTGCTCTCAGTCTTCAGAAATGTGTCCGAGTGCCCACAATTTACCCCATTAATCAATTACTACAGAGTCCCTACAGATCATGTCCAAATAAAATTCCTTATTAGGGAATGACTGCACCAGACCAGTGGATTATGACAATGACAAAGCTGTATTGGTATACATTTCAATTCTGTCATCAACCCAGCTTTCAAGGCTCAGGGCCAATCCCATCAATTGGGATATATGGGTATAAGGGGGGCCAGGAACTCCGCTCATGACTTTGTGGTGCTTCAAGAGCCACACTTTAAAGGGGGACTCTGGCACAATCCCCTCAGCATATAGCACATTTCTCAGCTCAGTGTGCAAGTTTGTGAAATCTCATTCACTTAATGTATGTTTCTAAGCTTGTTTCTCCTTGTTTCTCTCTTGGTTTTGACCTTATTTCTGTTTTTATTTTGGTATTACAGATTATCCCTCTTTAACAATGCCTCCTTGTGGTTGGACGAATGCTATGATTACCCTTAATAAACATGCTGAGTTCATGCGCTTGTGTCCTGCCTCTTATCTCACCTTACAATCCAGGTGTTAAAACAACACCCCTGACAGTTAAGAGGGGTGAAACAGAAATATAGTTATGTAAGTACAGTACAGTGTGTATATCTCATAATAAATAGTTTTAGATCTTCAAACAAAATACAACATAAAACAAAGGCAACCTGAGTTTTAACTTTTAAACTTTTAAAATAAAGTTCAACATCACCACCACCTATCACCATGTTAAAAATCTAATTGCCTAAACTAAAAATCTGGTTGTGCCACCTTTAGCAGCAATAACTGCAACCAAACGCTTCCAATAATTGGAGATCAGTCTTTCACTTACTTCTAGGACTAGGAATGCTTTGGATCATTGTCTTGCTGCATAATCCAGTTGAGCTTGAGATTCAACTTACAGACTGAATACCGGACATTCTCCTCTAGGATTTTCTGGTACAAAACAGAATTCATGTTTCCTTAAATTATTGCAAGTTTCCCAGGCCCTGAAGCAGCAATGCATCCCCACACCATCACACTTCCACCACCATGCTTGACCATCGGTATGATGTTCTTTTTGTGGAATTCTGTGTTTTGTTTACACCAGATGTAAAGGGACTCCTGTCTATCAAACAGTTCCACTTTCGACTCATCAGTCCAAAAAACATTCTCCCAAAAGGTTTGAGGATCATTAAGGTGTGTTTTGGCAAAATTCTGATAAGCCTTAATGTTCTTCTGGGTTAGCAGTGGTTTTCGCCTCGCTACACTTCCATGGATGCCATTTTTGCCCAGTGTCTTTCTGATAGTGGAGTCATGAACAGTGACCTTTATTGATGCAAGAGAGGCTTGTAGTTCCTTTGATGCTGTCCTTGGGTCTTTTGTGACTTCCTGGATGAGTAGTTGCTGTGGTCTTTGAGGAATTTTGGAAGGTCGGTCACTTCTGGAAAGGTTCACTACTGCGAGTACTACTGAGTTTTTCCATTTGGAGATAATGGCTCTCACTGTGGTATTCCAGAATACCACATACTTTGTAACCCTTCCCAGATTTATGTATTTCATTCTTCATTATTTCTGGAATTTCTTTCAATTTTGGCATAGTGTGTTACTGGGTAAGACCTTTTAACCAACTTCATGCTGTTGGAAAAGTTCTATTTACGCACTGATTTGATTGAACAGGGTTTGCAGTAATCAGGTCTGGTTGAGTCTAGTCCAGGTGAACCCTATTATGAATGCAGTCTCATAGATTTTCGGAATTAGTAACTAGGGGGGCAAATACATTTTCACACAGGTCCAGTTGGTATTGTTTTTTTTTGTTGTTTTTTTTTTGCTTCAGTAAATAGCATTATCATTTAAAAACTGCATTCTATGTTTACTCAGGTTGCCTTTCTTTTATCTTATATTTTGCTTTAATTTCTGAAACAATTTAGAATGAGATATAGACCAAAACAGAAGAAATCAGGATGGGGGAAAATACTTTTTCACAACACTCTAACTGTGGTTCTGTGAACCTTGGAAAACCACCAGGGTTCCCTGTCATTTGGAACCACTGCTGACCCAATAGGCACTTGGACAATAGGTTCAAGGAACTGAAATGATGGAGCTTTGGGTACTTATAGTAAGTACTACTTTGTTGTCATGGCATGACAGATCTTAAAACAAAATCCAGTTAATTTCCAGAGTACCCGAGTTCCATTCAGCTGGATACTGCACAAAGACTAATGAACTTGTTGATGGATGAATTCTTTGTGCCGCTGCATTTCATCCTCTGTTCATCCATATTTCCTCTGTGTCCTCCTGGTGGCCTTGGACACGCTACAGAATGATGAGGGAGTCACTTAAGACAAAGTGACTTTAACACTAAGCCTTTCTTTCTCACATGCAAAAAATGAATAGCATCCCTATTTCTGGATAGTTCCTTTCTGCCACTCTTATTTCCTGGCATATGCATATCACAGCAAAAATATCCCTTTTTCACTCACAGATTCATTTGTAAATATTGGTTCTCTGATTCAAAGTGACTTTCAGTTGAAACACAGTATAGTCCATGCACCAGTATCACACTTCATACAATAAAACACAATAGTATTAACAAATAATTGACAGTAAAACAGTTTGAAACTAAACATGCTAGTATTTTATTCATGACTGGGCAAATATACTCCTTTAAATATACAAATAAAGATTTGTTTCAATTGTTTAACATACCATTTAACCATATATCCCTTTAGAAATGCATTTGGAAGAATCATTAATAAATAATCCAATACTGAAAACAAGCAGCCTACTGTTTTACTGCCCTTAGAATGGTTGAGCTTTTGCCTAAAGATCACTTTGGTGTTTCTAGAATTGGACTGTGTTCCCTTAAGTGAAGAAAATCATCCATAAATGTCGGCAGATAAAAGAGTAATTTGTCATTTTCACTTGATAGAACGAAAGGCTGAATGATAGCTAATTTAAAGCTGAGAGAGAGAGAGAACATTTTAGGTTTGGTCCATGGTGAATAGTCTGATTCTGTCTGGCTGACTGGGCCAGGCTTTGAATAACAGCACTCTACATTATTGATGTGTGGTGATGTGAGACTGCTTTGGGAACGCTACACTCTCTGAGCTTTGGTAATTAGTAGAAACCTGCTGGCCTGCTTCTACTGGCTTTGTGTCTGCTTTACTTGGGTGGTGTGGTTTACACACCCAATCACTAAGCCAGGCACCAGGACCAGCCATGCTGCTTGGCGCACACTTAAAGAAGAGGAATCTCATACTAATAAGTAAATATATAACTAGAATTAGGGTGCAAAATGATAAATAAGCAGGTATGTTTCTATGATCACATTCATGTGCTATATATACTTTATTTCATATTCTGTGAGATTTGTTTTAGTAAATGATATTGCCTCACTGGATATGATAATATTTCTACCCCAAAACTGCATTTGTTTCCATTTGACACTAATACTTCTTTTTAAATACTTAATACTTCCTTTTCTTTGACCAAAGCAGATGAGCATCATATTCTTTAATGAAGCAATGAGAAAAACTATTCAAAATAATTATTGATAATAGAAATTAATGTATCCATTAATCATATGTGAGGTGTATTAAGTGATATATATATATATATATATATATATATATATATATATATATATATATATATCTGCAGCTGCAGTGATGAATAGTCACAGTGTTGAGCAGTCAGTTTGAAATGATGCACCTGAATGTGCTTTTTTTTCTTTTTTGTTATGGTACTTTAAAACACAAACCCAGAAACCCAAGGGGTCTGACTGGAAAAACAGCTCATTTGGTCCTATGGAAAGTGTTCTCACTCTCTGTGTATATTTTGTGTCTCTAAGAGTAAGAGAGTACTGTAATTCAGAAAGGGCCATTAAGTCAATCAGCAGTGAGGGTAATTACTACAGTCTCCATTACCATACTGTTTGCTCACATCAACGTATTTCTAAAAATAGGGTCTGCAGTATGACATGGTGCTATTGTGAAACACATTTAACCCATAGATCCCAGTGAAATAAAAAAGATTAAACATAACCGAAAATGTCTAAAACTCATTAGAGACTAAAGTCTCAGTTTCACAGTTTTTATTCAAGGAAATGCAAGATGCTAAATGTAATAGCAAAACAATACAGATTTAAAAAAAATAAAAATTAAAAATTAAAAAATAAAAAAAAAACAGAAAAAACCCCCTATATCAATTTACTGTAAGTGCAAAAAAAAAAAAACAAAAAACAAAAAAAAACAAAAAAAAAAAACAGAGAAGCCCCAGAAACCCCAGCCTCCTACAAAATCTGCATACCACTTTCAGTAAGTGTGGACCAATCAAGCATGAACACTTACCACAAGTGGGATGGGTCTATTGAAAGGATTTACCCAGTGTGTTGATTTACCCAGTGATTTTGAGAGAGATCAGGAAAGGACCAGAGGGCATGTACATCAGACTTCTCCAAACTGTATTTACAGTTCCTGCAAGGGAATTTATACACAAATGAGCTCTTGACGGTTGTTTTTTTTTAAATTTTGGATAATATATGTGTGTTTCAAAAGCTGATAAAAAGCAGAAATCAACTTGTATCTTTATGGGGGTTATATTAAACCGAGTATTAGTTTAACGGGGCATTAGAATTGCCAGAGTTGTGTTTTGGTGTCTCAAGTTGTATTTTATAAAATATCTGTTTGTAGTTGTGACTTATGGCCTATTTATTCTGTCATGCATCATGCCTGGCAGAAACTCTTAATGTTTATTCAATTCTCTCTTCACTTTCCTTAGATAATTACAGCCAGGTATAGGGACTTCTGGTGCCTTCGACATATTTACTACAGTATTATATTATATTTGTAATCATGGGGAAGATCATTATACTGCAGCTCAACAAAGTGAAACACCTTCAACAATGTCCTGTGACTGAAAGTTTAACTTTCTGCTGCAGCATATACATTCTTAACATACTAGACCCAGTCATATTCACTATACATGTTGGTATTATTAATCTTGCATATTAAAAGTACATAGGTATTCTGATTGGAGTAAAATGTATATTATTAGGCCGAGGGTGTGGTTAACTCTATTAAAGAGTTATATTTTTGTAATGATATACTGATAATATGGATTAAAAAATAGAGTATAAAATAGAGCTTTTATTCTCTATAAATTAGTGTAGCAATCAGACTCACTCTACAAATAATCTGCTTTTCCCTAATGTACAGAAAAGTTAATGTAAAGTTAATGACAGACTGTCTGGAACACATGCACCTGCCACATGTTATTAGTGATGGCAATCACATATAGTGACAGTTGCTATGCCCCCTCCCCCTTGGCTTGGGTTACTGGGAAGCCAGCTTTAGAAGAAGAGGATGCTTCCAAGCAGTCATGTGACCATGCTGTGGTGGGATCTCCCGATGGTCACATGATACACTTGTTTCGCTGAATCATGGGACCATCGTTCCAGTGTTGACCGAGAATCAGAGGAGAGGAGTGGGATGAGAAAAAAGTCGGCTGGGGGCCATCTGTCCAGCACTAATATAAGGGAAACCACCTGACTTGCTGGCATTTCACTCTTTCACTTTCTTTTCTGTTTGTCCTGCATTTCACGGAATGTGCCTTAGCTGGCCCAACTGATAAATAATTCAAACAGTCAGTGTGTGTGTGTGTGTGTGTGTGTGTGTGTGTGTGTGTGTGTGTGTGTGCGTGTGTGTGCGTGTGAGTGACCAAAAAAGAGGTGCCTGTATACTGGCTAGGTTGTGTGGGTGTAATATGTGAGCTGTGATCAGGGGCTTTCTGATGTACTTTATAACATTGCAACTACAGAGTGGTCTAAATTTTCCCCACAACCTGATGAACACATTAGTGGAAGCTTTTCTTAAGAGGAAATTCTGAACAGTATGGCTCCGTCATGCTGATCTTGTGATGCTGATGTGAATGTAACATTACAATTGATACCATAATGACATACCTTTGTTAAACAAATATTTACTTCCTAGAATGTAAATGTTTAAGTGATGTTTATAAACCTTTCTACAACATTTTTAAAAAAATTGTTAACACAATTTTTTTGAAAGTTTTCAGAACATTGCAGTAATGTTATTTTTTGTAACACTAAAGTGTAACTTTCCTGGAACCTGTGAAGCTTAATGAACATTGAACATTATGATACAGTTATCTAGTTTTCTCTTAGAGTGTTCTTCTCTCTAACCTTTCACTTTCTCTCTTGCTTTCTATTTTACTTTCTGTTTATATCACTCTCTCATTATGATGTTGCTATTGAGCATATGCGTGTGTTTTGTACCTGTTTAGAGATGCACACATTCAGTGTATGCAGGATATGAGTCTTCCATTTGGTATGCAGTTATGTTCAAACATAATATACTTTATCTGTCTGCTAAACTACTCGCATGAGCCGAAGCATGATCTGGCTGTCTGCCTGTTTTACTAGTCGGATTATTTAGCTTGAATGGATAACAATCAGGAATTAGGAACATCTAGTTATGTGGAAATGACAAATCTGAGCAAAATAAAGTCTTGGTGCAAAGCTGTTGTTTTAATCTACTGCTTTACTATAAGTAACAGTCACTTCATGGTTGAACATATCAAGGGAAGATAAAGACTTGCAAAGAGAGAACACATAGCTGCAAATGTCACGTGCTACATCAAAAACTTCATCAAATATCAGCAGAGGATAAGAACTATGGCCAACAAGTCGCCCCTTGCCAAATAGTCATAAATACATTTGTTTCCCTTAGCCTGTATTAATGCAACTAGCTAACCAGTTCACCATAGATTATTATATTTTGGTTTCAGGGAAACCAAAACATAGGACTTGGCAGCACACTGGAGCTTTTATTTGCTCAGTGGACTAACTAATGAACTTATTATTTGTCCTCGCCTGTTAGTAAGAAAAATGTTATCTTATCTTCAGCTTAGTAAAATAATTTATTTTTTTCCTTCATCATTTCTCACTTTATCTCCACAGAGTAAAACCCACACAAAGTATTTGGTCAGTAAGCACACACAGTGGGTGTGTCTCTGAATCTTGCCCATATATTAGTGTTCATAGTATATTTCCCTGCACTATAGTGTGGGCTTTTGCCTGGAACTAAACACTGCATTTGTTCAACTGATGACATTTAATGTTGTGTTCTGAAGTCAAATAACTGAACGTACTTTCCAATACTAACCACAAAGCAAAGACACTATGGCAAGAAACTATCACTAGTATGCTCACTACAGGAGGCATGTAGTCATGATCTAGCCTACTGTATAATAAATAAGGCAAAGAAATGGTGAATATTCAGCTGATGTATTGCTGTGAGTTTGTTCTTAGGCTTCAGGTCTTATTAGATGTGCATGAGATTCTGTAACCTGTGAAGGATGTAATAAAAAGTAGTTAGTGTGTAAGTCAGTTGGACTAGTGAGTGTTAATGTGGTGAAGGCCACTGGTGATCTGGGGAATAGTGAGCCTAACTGACTGATTATAACTTCTGAGTAACCCACATGGATCTTTCTCCAACTACCTTGAACTTCCCTATGGACAATTAGTGGAAATATTTTTCATTTGGCATTTTGGATAAAAGTTGTTTTTTTTTTTTAAAATGAATAAACCAGGGGTGTCACACCTGAGTCTAAACAGGTAGAATCAGGTGTGGCTCCTGCTTGATAGGAATGAAAACCTGCACTCACACCAGCCCTTTCCAGATAAGAATAAACACCCCTGGAATAAACAAATTTAAACAGTCAAGTGAAAGGATGAGGAGAATCAGGGTGTATGCTGGTTTAAGCACTCCTGATGTGTGTTGCGATCTGCTGAAATCATCATGCTGTGATTCAGAGTTACACTGCTTTAGCTGATCTCAGACCTGTGCTGATGTCATCAACCTGGCAGAGATGGGAATTATAGACTTGAGAACTGGAGATCCTGGAAGTGCAAGGATGTGATGTGACGTGATGCGATGAACCTGCAATGAGTCATCAAGGGGCTGCAATCACCCATCTGGCAATACTGAGGAATAAAACTGCAGTCCCTCCATCTTTCCCATATTACAGAGAATTTTATATCACACAATTGCCTTATAATGAGAAGAAATACTGGCTTGTAGCAACTGTGCATGAACAGCCACTAACAAATTTAATTAGTCAAAACCACTACTACAGTATAGTGAAAAACAACAAACAAACAAACAAACAAACAAACAAACAAACAAACACTACAGAGCAAGGGTTGAAAATGTTTGCAGCCAGGGACCTCTTTAACTGTAAAATGATTTCCACTGACCCCTTCAGTACAGATTTAGATTACAAACTGAATTCAACTATTCTAATATTAGTCCCAATATGTAGATGTGTACAATAAATCTTTTTGCATTTCATGGAGTCAAGAAGATTTTTATTCCTGAACTTTCCACTGACAGCACACATTTTTAATAAAACTGTCATTAGATTCAAGTTGACATTTTTTTAAAACTTCAAAAACAGTTATTTTTTTCAATAACTGTTTTCAAGTTATTGAGGTTTGGATTAAACTCATTCAATTTAACTGACCAGACAAACAAACTAATAACTAAAATAAAAACTAAATTAATAAATATAATAGTTTTGATAAGGGTTGGTTGTGATTTCCACCACAAAAAAACAAAACAAAAACAAAAACAAAAAAACCCCACAGACTCCTTAGCTATACTTCACAGACCTCTGGGAGTCCCCCAGACCCAAGTTCGAGAATCGGTACTATAGAGGATATGTAAAACAGTAAAACTCACAGATGTTTTGGTGCTAACAGTGGTGCTGATTGTCTCTTCCTACAGTAATTATCACAATTTTTCTAAATAAAGAGGAAATCTTGCAGGAGTCTTTCTGCCTTGACGGATTTGATTTTTGTTTTAATTACACATGTTGGTTAAGGTACTTGAGCTGCAGTACTCTTTGAATCTCATATCTCATATTCTCAAGGCAAACACTTAGCCTTATGTAAAATGCGTGAATGTGAAAAAATTGTGTAAATCAGGGCCAGCTGATGATTAGACTGATTAGACTAGTAACATAAGAAGGCCTAGAGTGCAATTTCCATCCATGCAAAAAACTCACAAACTCACTTAAAGTTCACTTACTCACAAAGTCAGTGCTTACTTGGACAGTCTTCTTTCCAATTCCTGAAGTCCTAACCAATGAGTAAGCTAGCTTGCCTGTATCCATCCAGACTCCATGTAAAAATAACTGGATGATTTTCCTTTTGCTCTTTCAAGATGTTAAGCATATTATTTTCAGACAAAACTTAACAGTGGAATAAAAAATATTGCTACAATACTATAATACTTTCATTAAATAAAACAACAATGGTGATTCTACAAAAGAACATATGATTAAAAAATTTAAAGATTTAAGTATTGTAATTCTTACACCATCCATGAAGACCTGGAATGCTGTGAGACTTTCCCTTTGTCACTGATAGGGTGAAATTATGTGAAACATTATTGAATCTCAGTATGTACAAAAGTCAAGGAACTGAACTCTTTCGCATGCACACACACACACACACACACACACACACACACACACACACACACACACACACACACACACACATTTATATATCTTATCTTTATATGCCAATAACTGATTTTACTCCACACCCTCACGACTCACACACAGTTTTGCTCAACATGTGTGAGTTGTCAAACAAGATAAGTTAACTTTTTTATGAAGATTAGCACTGGCACACAAATATGTATAGCCACACCTCTTCTCAGTCATGTACATTTGCAGAACCTTCTGACCTCTCCTAAAACCTCAGTTTCTCTATGGTGGGCCAGAAATGGCCAGCAACTTCAACAAAAAGTGGTTTTTCGCATGTTTTTGTTCATACATGTTTAATATATCAAAAGTGTGTATAATTGGTTTAATTTTTGCATTTTCTTGTCAACTAAAACTGCCATTGACTAAAATTCAATGCCATTTAAGTTAGAGCAAAATTGACTAAAATGAATAAATATGACATGACGGAATAGCAACTAAATTTAAAGGATATTTTTGTCAGAAGACAAAAACTACTTTTGGACTTAAAATAATATAATTTATCGCAATTTTTTCTGGTACAATATATATCTATAAGTTATAGATCAGTATGTTATAATGCTGTATAATGCTGCAGTTAATTTGATGTGTTTCATGAAAAGAAGAGAATGAAGGATGAACAGGCAGACAGAGCTATGAGCCATCAGAAAGAGTTTCAGATATGTTTATTTTAAAAGGGGGGCGTGTTACATGCCAGAATGGAGTGGCAAGTTGATGGTAAGCAGAGATCCCGTTCACACTCCTAGCATGGCATAACTAACTCTCTCTCTCTCTCTCTCTCTCTCTCTCTCACACACACACACACACACACACACACACACTACTAAAAAGTAGAGGTGAACCCAGCATTCAAAGGCTTGTTCTTTCTAAAACTCTCACAAACACAGGCACATACATCTTTCGTCACACTCTTTTCCTTCTCTCAGATTTTTTTCCCCACAGATGTATAGATAACATCACAGTCATTCATCTTCTTCCTTCAAATCTTTCAGGAATTTGGCAATGGTGCATGCTGACATCGCAAACAAAAAACACTGGAAAGTAGTCTACTTTTCCATGCCCTTTTTCCGCTGTGGATTACTGAACAAGTTATGGCTTGGAGTCGGAAAACTCCTTTAACAATAATGGAAGCCCCATCAATCAAACAGATATTACTGCTTCACAACTCCACTTCACAAAACATAATCAGACAGAGAACAATGCTAATCTTCTTGTTCAGTCTTGAGATAATGCATTTTGTTGACCCCCCCATCTGAAAGTCATATACCTCAACAAAGCTACCTCAAACCCCTTCTATACAGCATTGCTTTATCTGGTATACACAGCTTACTTCTCATGTTAATTTAAGGAATTGACTGTTTGCCTTTACATGTTCAAGTACATAAACATTACAATAACAAATATCTAAAATAGTCCTAACCTCTCTCTGAAGTAAAACCGCAGTGAAATGAAAGACATATGTTTAGGCCATAATGAGTGAATACACAGTAAGTCCTCTTTGATTTCAGAGTCAAAGGCTGGTTCTGTGTTTAACATTCAGAGACCTAAATATAGGCTATAGATTCAGGACACGAATTTACCTATTTAGTATACTAACATGTTTTTCTTCATGTCTTACTGGATGGAAAAATAAAGGTTTAACTACTCCTATTCTGACATAGAGAGAGAGAGAGAGAGAGAGAGAGAGAGAGAGAGAGAGAGAGACTCCCCCACTCATTACTCTAAATCCAGCCCCAGACGGAGCAGGGCTCTTTGTGGGCTAGAGGTCTGGAAATTATGCATTTTGTGACACACAGACAGAAATCCACATCAACCCCCAACTCCGACACTAGCCAGACTTCAGTTACTTACATGACTGTCATTCTCACTCTTTCATTGCCAAGACATAATCACTTACTATCATACCGTAAAAATCAAAACTATCTTGTTCATCACTAATGACTTTACACTGAGATTCGGCAGCTAAATTGTTGTGGGTACCACGTCATCCCTTAATAGTGGGCATGTTGGCCCAGGGGTTCATGCTGTTTCACCTTTTTCACAACATCACAAACTGTGCCCATACATCACTTCAGCAGAAGTAGGTTCATACCTGTGCAAGTCTTTGATTTAAATGGAAAACTGTGACTGTTTTTTTGCTGTGTTTATCAAATTTGACCCAAATACCAAACTATATCAATTGCAATGAGCCTTCCAAGAGGAGTTAACCACTTAAAATGTTTTGAGTTCACGGGTACTCTAAAAATATGATGTGAACTTTAATGAACTGTGAACATCTGTGTGTTGAAACGTGTACCCTGAGTAACGAGAGACTGTCCATATTGAAAAGTTAGGAAAAGTTAGGGTTAGAATCACCTACACCTCAAATAACATGTTGATCATTTTAGCATTTTGCACACACTGGTAGTATGCAAAACGGCAGGGCAGCTGCTACAGTCTTTGGCAGGACACTATGAGACAGCCTCCCCTATTGACCTATCCTTTAACCCCTATTGACTTTGGAGAGGTTGGAAATCGTGCATTGTGTGACACACGTGGAAATAATGGACTCTCAGAGACATTACCCAGACTGTGTTCACATTCTGCCTCTCTATCTATCTATTGCCACTTCTCCCCATTCCGTTCTCTTGCTCTGTTTACAGCCACATGCTTGGCTAAATATACTGCTATGGTAGTATATTAAACGTTACACAGAATCCTGTTATGTTCTGATTGGGAATACATAAGTAATAAAAGATCATGTTTTAAAAATATGACGTGGCCTTCAATGAACTCTGAGCAGCAGCGGGTGGAAAACCCTGGGTAGAGAGAGAGAGAGAGAGAGAGAGTCCACTCTGTGGACTCAGATCACACAACTGTGGGGTTGGATTCACCTTCTAAAGTATCATGTTGGTCATTTGGCCAGTGCAGCGCAGAGTCACAGCTCAGCGTCACGCCAGCAGCTGCTGTGCTTTTTGGCAGATCACCACCAGACAGAGAAAGAAGACAGAACTGGAGCTAATAAATGAAAGATTATTTCATAATTTAACAAATGATAGCAAAAATCTATATCAAATGATGTTTTGCAGATTTCACCAACTTTCTTGCATCTTCTATGTGACATGTTATAATATAATTAACCATGTACTCTTTAAATAATTATTCTGTGTAATCATCAGGTCTGTTTTACTTTAACTTGAACACTCGACACATTTAGCAATCTAAAACAAGCCCTAATCTCTGTTCCAAGTAGATCATAGTAAATCAGGTTTGTTCGTTTTGGTTTTTTTTTTAAGACGGAAGCATGATGGTACATTTGAACCAAATTAGTTTATCTCTCTTTCCTGATCAGATTCCCGTGTTTGGACATGCTAATGGCAAAGAACTATATGCTGAAAAACCAGCACTGGTATATTGCAGCTTTCTGGCAAGTGGTACTGAACATTCCACTGCCCCAGGGGACCTATAGCATCGCTCTGACAAGCATTGTCTATTAATAGTGGAGTGTGTGTGTGTTAATTCCCCTTAGCCAGAAACACTGCTAAATATGCCATTTTCATACTTGTCTGTGATAACAAGTCTGAACCAAGAGCAGGTCTGAGCATATACTATATCATATGTTTGTGAGAACAACTAATTTCACAGCTTGGCTCCCATTATTACTTTCAAAGCAGTTTCTTTACCCCAAACCATTTGGGAGAGTTGCTGTACCTTCTATATTCTCTTCATGGGTGAGACTTTAACGTGGCACTTGAGGTAAGTCTACATTATCCATCCAACCATCCATCCATTTTCTATACCGCTTATCCTACACAGGGTCCCAAGGAACTTGGGGCACAAGGCGGGGGACACCCTGGATGGGGTACCAACCCATTGCAGGGCACAATCACACACTATTGATAATTATGAAATACCAGTCAGCTTACAACGCATGTCTTTGGACTGGAGGAGGTAACCTTGAAACACAGGGAGAAAATGTAAACTCCATGCACACAGGGCGGAGGCGGGATTTGAACCCCCAACCCCGGAGGTGCAAGGCACATGTGCAAACCACTAAGCCACCATGTCCCCAGTGTACAGTATCATTAAAGTTAATTAACATTCTGCTCTGACTACTAGAACAGATCAATTTCTGCCACAGTGTTCTTGTGCCTCTCATCTTCTTACAAATCCCTCCCTCTGGCTTTCATCTCTTCTCTTTTCTCATTCTCTCCATCTCACCTCAGATTTTCTTCTCATTTATTTTTTGTTATCCTCTTACTTTTTCCATCTCACTTACAATGTCATCCCCTTTGGAGTCTTTCCCCCTCTTTCCCCCATGGATGTTTATCATGGCAAAGCTGATTTAACAATTAATCACATCTGCTCTGGCAATTGCACAGTTGCTGATATTTGTGATATCTGTCTCACTAGAAGGGTTGCAATTACTTAAAGCTTCAGCAAAGTAACTTTTGGGGAATAAGGGCTTGGAATGTCACTCTGGAAGAGATATGTTAGAGAAGTAGAATTACATTTTGTAACATAATTTATGCTGCTTATCACTGCCATTTTAAGTGACAAGTCAAGACACATTTACAGAATCATAAATTATTAAGAGGTGATCAACAATATGTATTCCAAAAATGTTATCTGTTGCCATTTTCATAGTTACAGTAGTATAGTTACCAACTGGTTAACTAACTAGTCCCTAATGTTTTTATACAGGTAAAAGAAAATGAATGTAGCACAGAAAACCTAAAAGAATAGTAACCAGCTAGCTAGGTTTCCTTAGCAACAACTATTTCACAACTTAGCTACAGACTGCAAATTGTGATGATGTATGACTCGTGCCAAATCCCAGCCAACAGTTCTGACTTTGAATAAATATTTTAGACCTTCCAGGGTGACTCCCTGCAGTGGACCTTGATTTAGAGTGATTTTGCCAATAATGCAAATACATTCTACAGATTTCAAAGCTTCTTCTTTAGAATGGTGGTTAATCATTTATTATGTGTACAGCAAATAAAGTTGTGGTAAAAAATTTCAGAGAGGGACCAATGTTTGCTGATGTGTCTGTGTTTAAACAGAAAGAGGTCATCGAAAGGGGAATTCGCTTGGGTTCGTGTGAAAATAGAGTTTGGTTATCCATTAACTGCTCTGGGATTTGTGCAATACATTTCTATGGAGGACTTGTGTATGCTTGTGCATACAGTATGCGTATAGAACAGCCAAGTTTAAGGCTAGAATAGAAGATCAGACCAGGTTGGACTCAGGTTAGTTTTATTTGGCCACAGGGGTGGATTGTGGATGTTTTGTGTTTGTTTTTCAGTTCTAGATATTGGTCTTGCATAGACACTACTTTGAAAAGAACCGAGCTTTACATACAGAAAGGTGACATTATGGATGATCTTCATATAGTAGTTATAATGTTTTTCTTTCTGTTGGATTTTTATTTGACTTTTTAAAAAAATATATTTAAATAATAGCAATGTTACAAAAGAACCTGTTTAAAAGCAAGAACAAACCTGTGCTCTTGAATATAGGACCATTATGCCTACAGTCCCTTCCCAAACTATTGGAACGGCCAATTTTCTTTTCTTTTCTTGAACACAGTTTGGTTTGCGATCAAAAGATGAATAAGAAGAGCGTTGTTGAGAGTTTTCATGAGCTTAATGAAGCTTATAAAGCTCTTCTAAGTTTGTCATAAAAACACTAACAATATGATGGCGTGCAAAAAAATTAATTTAAATAACATGGATTGTCATTATAATTTGCATGTGGGGAAAGTATTCACATATTGCTGTGTAAATTGCAGTCTTTTGTAATTATGGTGGAAAGAGGATACATATAATACATAGCATAAACATGCATATCTAGTACTACAATGTGATTTCTGGGCTTACCACTAAAACAACACACACACACACACACACACACACACACACAAGAATACAAAAAATCAGTACTGACAGTACTGAAGGTTATAAAGACTCTCAGAGTTTATCTGAGTTAACCACTCCTCAAAAGGAGGGAGATGTGAACACACACACACACACACACACACACACACACACACACACACACACACACACATACGGGGGGGATCTGGATTGCAAAATCAGAGCTAAGGTAATACTTTTTGCTCTTATCTCAGCATCCTGAACCCTGCTATCTTAAATAAACCTTCATGTCTTCTCTGTGCACCATGCTGATGGCTAAGACTGGATACACCAGGAGTTAAACATTGTTCAAAAAAAAAAAAAAACCCTGGGGGGTGGGGGGGGGGGGGACTGCACAGCTTTCCTGGAAGTCAGCAAGATAGCAGGCAAGAAAACATTCTGTGGACACTTGTTTAAAGAGATAGCGAAGTGGGGGAAGAAGCCTGAGAAAATTCGAGTGAACCCAAACACACAAGTTTTCAGGACCTTTTAAAATACAGGTGATGGGTATTAAAATGCACAGCTGCTGGGCCAACTTTGATTTATGGCCTGAACTTCAAAATATGTGTTTGTTCGCAAGTGTGTGATTTGGGTAAAGGAGGTCATGTTTATAAAAATGGAAGGAGCAGAGCCAGGGCAATGGCCACACAAGTTTACTTATCGGAAGGATTAAACAGACGCATGTGTAGACACGTTCTGACATCTAGATACTCCAATAGTGTATGTTATGAATATATGGTCCTGCTACAACCACATTTCTGCAGCATGTAGGTTCAGAAATGACAAACAGGTTGGGGTGGCGGGTGGGGGGTGAGAGAGAGTGCAATGATGGGATAATGGGTGGTTAAATAGTTGTAAGTGGTGTTTTAGGCTGTGAGTCAGTCATTATGCCTGTAAGGAACAGGAGAAGGGAAAGCCCCAATGTGGCTTATCATGCCCATGCACACATGCGCACACACACACACACACACACACACACACACACACACACACACACACACACACACACATACACTCAGACACTCAAAAACACAGATTGAGAGGCTCAGTGGTGAGTTAAAAGCTGATTAGAAGATTTCTCAAGCTGCTGTCTGTTCCAAGGGGAAACACCCTGAATATGTGTGGAATTTGTTTGCGTGTCACATGGCCAGAACATAACTCGTTGAGAAATGCATCTCAAGATGCACTATGATCTCTTTCTTTCTTTCTCTCTCTCTCTCGCGCGCTCTCTCTCACACACACACACATGTACTCTCACTTCTTCTTTCTCTCTTTTCATCACAATATGCCCATGGATTCCCTCATATGATTAGAACATTTGACCACATATTTAAGCACACACACACACACACACACACACAAACATACACACACACAAACACACACACACACACATTGATGTTTGGCTACATTTTAAATCAACAATATCTGCAGTATCAGATATTGTGGTAATTACAATATGGTAACTTAATTAATGCTTAAGTACTTACTAACTTACCAGTAAGTTATTACTAATAATAACTAAAGTAATTACCAAACACTAAAATGATTTACTCGATCTGCTGACAGAACCACAATGACTTGTTGTCCAATTTTGAACCCCTGTGTTATGTACATGGTTGTGTATACACTATCTTTACTTTATGTCCTTACTAAGTATTGTTTCATGGCTCCATAACTAATGGTTAAGTGCTTACTAACTTAGTAAAAAGTAGTCACATATTTCCAAATCAGCACTCAATGAATTAGTAATGAACACAATGAACAGCAATGATAATTAAAGTATAATTATTTAGTAACTAATCTAACTTATATTTTATTAAACTAGATAAATCGGGACACTCATTACTACTATGCTGACAAAACTGTAACAACTTCTCATCCAATTTTGGATACTAGTTGCTAGTAAGGGTAAGGGCAAAGATGTGGGCAAACATGTGGAGTCATTAATGCATCAGTAAATAATGTGTCTGTAATGACACAGTAAGGACAGTGTAGGACACTGATAAATGTATGTAACACAATGATTCAAAAGTGGATAACAAGTCATCGTGGTTTTCTTAGCAGAGTAAGTTAATGAGAGAGAGAGAGAGAGAGAGAGAGAGAGAGAGAGAGAGAGAAATAGAGGAAAAAATAGAGGAAAACAGAGCTGGAAAGTGTGTGTGTGTGTGTATGTGTGTGTGTGTGTGTGTTTAAAGAAGGTGCATGTGACCTAGAAGTCACTCAGGGTGAACTTTCAGACAGCTGGGTTCATGTGTGTGGTGTAGTCTTGGTGCTGAGGTGCTGGAAAACAAAGCCAGGCTCTGGAGCCATTATGAACCATCAACTCAAAGCTGCAAACACCTGTGGAACGTCCTCCTCGCTCTGAACCCAGAAAGAAACTCCCCTCCACTCTCTTGCTCACCCATAACTCCTCGCTTCTCACAGTATTGTTTTCCAAACTTCTGCAATGCTCCAGCTGAAACAAGCCCGGCTCAGTGCACGGGCCTGGCCTGTGTTTATGTTTTGGTCGTTTCCTAGCAGCGGGACTGTTTTTGCTTATGGAGCCCCTCCGCCCTGGGGCAGAACAACCTCTGGGCGCTTTCTCCACTCTACTATTTTTTCTCTCTCTCTCTCTCTCTCTCTCTCTCTCTCTCTCTCTTTCTGCATAGGCCATCTGCCTCTCATTGAGGAATACCCAAGGTCACTGGAAGCTTTTCCATGTAACTTACTACAAGGCAAAAAAAAAAAAATGCAGCAGAGCAAAGAAAGGAAGAGAAAAAAACCAACAGGCTCAAGTTCGAAAAACACATAATAATGGGATTCAGAATAAGAGCTTGAGACAGACAGGCAAAAGAGACAAAGAGAAAAGAAGAGTGAACAAGTAGGTGAGGTATATGAAATACGCTGGGAGTATGGTTGCTGTACAAGGTTGACCATGTTTCTGTTTTACAGGCTAGCAAGTTCCATGTCGCTAGGATTCAGAGTGAAGTCCCACAGACTTAATGGTCCTCTCTTCACTCATTTCATGAGAAAGTTTAGGTTCCCTGAAAATCTAATCTAATCAATCAACTACTGGAAGCACAACCTGCAATCAATACACAGTATAAAGTGGGTTAAATTGCATGGTGATAATTGTTGAAAGTGACTTTCCGAGTAGGAATTCCAGGTTGAAGGGGGATTTTCTTTGAATATTCCTAATCAAATTCCGTTTTAGTAATGCATGTTTAGTAATGTGTAATGCATTATAACTGTCATGGTATAGACATGTTTCCGTGTTATATAATACAATGTCCCTCTGTTCTCAGCTTCAAAATGGCTTGCTTTCTCTCATATCTCTTTGATCTTTATGTTCGCTTATCCTTTTTAACAACAAATGCAGTCTTCACAGGTGAAACTGAAGGCTAAAACCAAGAGGAGATGTTCAGAGCTATTTATTCAATCTAACAGGACACACATGGGTAACAAGAAACACCTGTTAGACACATATTCCATTATTTTTGCTTGTCTACAAATTAGGTTGTATGATAGAAAATGTGCTAATCTAAACTCTTTTCTTATATTCATCTTTTGATCTCAAACCTAAATGTCTTCAGTCTACATCAAAAACAAATGAATTGGCCTTGCCGTTCCAATAGTTTCAGAAGGGACTGTAGGCTTAATGGTCCTATATTTCTTATATAATTACATAACATTTATTTTATTTAAGCTTACTGTAAATCTCTAACAAATCAGCACATTTTAACATTAATTCCCCAAACATGGCTATCGATCCAGATTTACTGAACTGAGCTTTCAAAATACCTGAGATGGACGTACTGCCAGAACCACTCAGAACAGCAAAACACATAGGACATCTACCTTCTAAAAAGTGCCATCAAAGTGCCAATATTTCCTTTCTTTTTCAGTTTCAGTGGTACATTTCTCAATAGTGCAGCTTAAAAACAATCGCTGGTAAGGCATGCATTGAAGTAAACAGCATAATGCTTGCCAGTTCCTATTGAAAGAAACTTCTTTTGTTTAAATACAACTCCTGTTATTTGAATTTTAAGCTTATTTTAAAGGCACTGTTGAATCTGGGCTTTCATATGGAAAAGTATAAATCCACACTGGCTTTTTACCAGGCCTACAGCAAACTACAGAGATTTTATACTTGTGTCAGGTTTTCAGGTTCCTCCAAACGTCTCAAAGGCTCCCACTTCATAGCTCTTAATCCCTCTCATTTCATCACTCCTATCTAGACCTCCATCTTTCGACCCGATTTTGGAAAGAGTATATAAACAGAGAGAGCGAGAGAGAGAGAGAGAGAGAGAGAGAGAGAGAGAGAGAGAGAGAGAGTTCAACCGATCTTTAGATTAGCACTGGGTCTGTCTAGCAGCATTTTTCCAGTTTTACAATTCCAACCGAAATAGTTCCGTTTATGGCTATGCTACATATATTTGTTACGATACTACATTAGTTATAATAAACCTGTGCTCAGAAACAAGGTTCTCTGCATGCATGCGTATACATTTATAAATTGTACCCTTTTACCAATACCCGTGCTTAAATAAAAACTGTGTATTCGGTAGAAGTGTTGAAGTGTAACCATCACCAACCATTCACCTTCTAATCCTATTTGATCTTGCCTTCCTCCCTCACATTTACCACTCCTCCACTTCTTCATCTTCTTCGGCTTACCTACCTCAGCTGTAGAGAACATCAAAAATGTGCCATGGTGGCACTCATGACAGATTCTAATTAAAAATTCAGAACTCAATTAGCTGTAAAAAGCACATGTGTATATCTAAGCAAACTGGAAAAGTTGTCAAGTTAGGACTGTTGTTTATCAAGCAGGAAGCATTGTGATGTCTTCTAAACTGCCTCAGTGTGACCGCAGGAATGTTCCCAAAGCCCACAAAGCTGTCAGTCAACACTCCATTTCCCTGTGCAGCAGCTGAAAGATTGGCATGTAACTAATTGATCATATGAAAACAGCACATCTGTGCTCAACAATGCCACATGCTGTAAAACAGCTCTGTGGAGACCTACAATAATATCAGGGGTGTAGTGGTAAAAAACTAAAAATAAAAAAAGTGAGCAAACCCTTAACAAGGGTATGAGACTGTGAAACGATAGACACCCACATGTTTTATTGTTCTAATCATAGTTATAGTATTATAAATTAATACCAGCAGCAATCAAGCTTGATTATCACAGCTTGCCCAATCTGTCCCTATTATATAACACGGTTACCCTCTTGGTGTCCCAACCAGGGTGTATTCCCACCTCACGCCGTCCGCAACCCTGACCAGGATAAAGCAGTTACTGAAAGTGAATGTTACCTCTTGTCTCATTTTGTTCCATCATGTCCCATACTCTGTGCTCTTTTTGTCCTGTTTGCTCCTTTTGGTCAAACAGAAAAAGGGAAGTAAATAAAGCAGATTAAGTAAATGAAGCGAAGGTCAATAACAGAATCAGAATACACTCCTTAGTAATACACAGGGAAAACAATGGCAAGACTTTGCGATGTGTGAGTATGTGGCTTGTTTATATAGTCCTCAAATGAGAGTTTTTGTTGAGTCACAGCTGACTAGTAACATGATGATTGCCAGTGAGGTAATTCCTGGACTGCCTCAGAAAAGGAGTCTGTGCTCCTGGTTGAATTTGATGAGGGTTTGAATGCGACAGCCTCACAGGTTTCTGGTTCCTCCCTAAATCATTTGTTTATTTAAATCCTCTGGGTTTCCCTCTGTGTTTATGTTCTCTGTTCGTGTCATTTCCAAACATTGGGTTCCCTTGTTCCTGGTCTGTTCATTCACTGTACTTCCTATGTTTAACTAGTGTCGATGTGTCGATTGCACTAGTTTAACCCTATGGACCTGTTTTTTGACCACCTCTCTGGCATGTTACTATAATTTCTGAAAACTTGAATTTACACACTCTCATTCTGCCTAATAAAACTTACATTGGCTTTTTGTATTGCATACACTAGTACTGCACCACTATGGAATATTCATATGATACCGCAAGTATATCCACACTTGGTGGCAGTTTAATGTTACAAAGGAATTTTTCAAGTTGAGAAATCGTGATTTGCAACAAAAAGTGGTGTCATGACCATTTTCAAGGTGAAATGGGTGGGACAAGTGATATAAGGTTGAACAGGGATTAGCTTCATGTAAACGAGAAGCAAAATAATGTGGTGATACATTGTGGTTTCTTTCTATAAAAATCCTACAACAATACAAGTGAGTAGACATTAAAAAGGTACCATAACACATTGAACACTACGGTGAAGTAACCATATGCATATATGTATGCATACACACACCTTGCATTTTAGCCTGAACTCTATTATCGCATTGACACTGAAAATGTTGGTATTGTCCAACTACGTGGTATACAGTTACTAGAAAAATACCCCCACCCTAAGGCTTATGACCTCTAACCCGACTAATAGTGTAGTTTAAAAATGCATGTGTGTGTGTGTGTGTGTGTGTGAGAGAGAGAGAGAGAGAGAGAGAGAGAGAGAGAGAGAGAGAGAGGATTGGGGGGGACGAAAAACACAAAGACCCCGCTAACCTGATAATGTAAGAACTGGAAAGGTAATAACCCACAGCTCTAGGCCAGTGGAACAGAATACGATTACGCGCCGGATTCAAAGTTCAAAACCCCTTAGGAATGTGCTAAAGCCTTTCTTCATTTTGGCATCCACAGACACCATGAAGACCCACTGACTGTAGAGAACTGAAGAGGAACAATAGTTGCAAATGGAGATAAAGATGAAGAGTGAAATGGATTTAAGAAAGAATCAAGCAACAGCCCAGTCATTCCATTATTCCATTACCCCGAATCATGATCATCCGAGCACACTGTATTCCTGACGGCGTTACTCTTCCTGTTCCCCAGTGGCGGGCTGAACTGACTGACGGCTGCTCCACAGCTCCCTCTCAATCAATAAGCTAAATGGACCTAGTGCACTTTATCGTGCACGGACGCAATTAGCATAAAATCTGTTTTATTTCATTACACTCCCTCTCTCTCCCTCTCTTGCGTTCTCTCTGGGGGCTAAACCTTTAAATTAAGTCGTAAATGATCTACAAGCCTGTTATTCCTTTGACTTAGCAACAGTAGTGAACAGTGGTGGTCTTACTGGAAAACATGCATTTCGGCATTAGGTAGGAGCTGCCTGGAAGTGAAGGCTAAAGTAATCTAATTCTGAGCAGCTCATGACTCAGGCTTTGCTGCTTACTTTCTCAGAATATAATGAGACCATGAGGTGAGCCACATTATGTGGATGTGGATGTGACCATGTGTCGGTATACTGAAACCGATCAGTGGTACATAATTAAACTAAATTCACACAACAGGCTTGCTATTGTAGCTTCTGTAACTGAAAAACAACAATGGATGGGCCCATTTCATTCTGCCAACACAAGACAGGAGCAGTTCCAAAGCATATACAAGTGAAAATCTGTCTTAATGTTGGCTCACATGCAGTAAGAGTCTTACACAGAATGCGACTGACCAGAGCCTAATATATTTGCTGTAAGCCTGGGGTTTGAGCCACACACCCACAATCTGCCTGTCTAGTCAAAGAAGTAAATAAGAAATACTGGCTAGACTACTGCATTTCATTATGTATTCATTGGCGAACACTTTTCTGTTCCTTCTCCAAGTAGGGCTTCAGAGCCAGAGTTGGAGAATGGTATGGGCTCTATTTTTGGCACTTTGTAATGGCTTCTCCTGGCTTATGGAATATATTTTGGTTGTGTTTGGTTCTGTCTAACCTTCTTTACTCAGTGTAGGACCACACATTAGAAATAAAGGAATTATTGCAGCATGCGCTCTCAGAAGGCCAAGTTTTCAAGCACAAACTCCAAGTGCATAGATGAATGCTTAGGCAAATCTCACCTACAGTTAAACGTATGTTGCTCTTAAATACAGTGGCTCCCATTTTGCTCTGCCATAATCCCACTGTTATCTCATTGCGCTATATTAGTGTTGGAATGCAGTAGACCCTGTTGGAATTGAGATTAAGCTGTTTGTCTGTGGCTGTGTGTGTGTGTGTGTGTGTGTGTGTGTGTGTGTGTGTGTGTGTGTGTGTGTGTGAGAAAGAGAGAGAGTGAGAGAGACAGACAGACAGAAAGATAAACAGACAGACACATGGACAGACAGATATGGGGTTTATATTTTAGCAGCTGCTTCTTCACAATCAGCACTTTGCCCAAGACACACCCAAAATTTGCCTGTCAAAGGACAAGCAAAGAGGCAAAAAGGAAATATTCACTGGAGAACAGTACAGAAAGTTAAGTTATGTCAGTAGCCAGTCTGAATGGCAGGTTAACTTTCAAAATGGATGTTGTTGGCAGTGGTGGCTCAGTAGTTAAAGCTTTGGACTGATGATCAGAAGGGCGAGAGTTAAAAGTCCTAGCACTGTCAGACTAGATTTGCTGGGTCCTTGTGCAAGACCCTTAACCCTATCTGCTCCAAGTGTTCTGAACCATGGCTGGCCTCACTGGCGGCTGATGGTTTTTAAAATAAAGATATGAAGATAAAATTACAAGATATAATACACCATATGGCCAAAAACTTTAGTGGGGTGAGGTACTGATGTCTGGTGAGGAGGCCTGGTATGCAGATGGTGTTCCAGTTCAACACAAAGGTGCTCAGTGGTCAAGTTGAGGTCCAGTTCTTCTTGATTTCTTCCACACCAGCCTTGGCAAACTTTGATATTCTTCACAAACCATGTCTTCATGAAGCTCACTTTGTGCACAGGGGCATTGTCATGCTGGAACAGGTTTGGACCTCTTAGTTCTAGTGAAGGGAAATTGTAATGCTACAGCATACAAAAACATCATATACACTTGGGTGTTTCCAACATTGTGGCAATAGTTTGGGGAAGAAATACATATGGGTGTGATGATCAGGTCAAACTTTGGGCCATATAGTGTTGAAAAGAGAAAGAAACTGCCACAAATAAACACATTTGGTTATTTCATTGACTTTCCATATAGTGAAATAGAGATTACAGAACAGAAAGTAACAGTAATAATAACAGTGACAATAACAATGGTAACAACTGTACAGAAGTCAAATAAAACTCTCCCTCTCCCTCTGTGTGTGTGTGTGTGTGTGTGTGTGTGTGTGTGTGTTTGGGTTACTCACTGTCCCTCACATTTGTGGCAAGGATATATGTACTGTCCAGCTAAAACACTGCTCTCCATTATTTTTCCGAAATTGATATCCCACATATTGGTGTGATCGTCGGGTGTCTACAAACCTTTGACCATATAGCGCAGTGTACAGCATAAAATTGTTTAGTAGAGGCTGCTCACCACTAACCAATACAGAATACAGGACAAGCAAAGAGCACACTGTCCAATTTTTTTCTTCTGTTGCTAGCTGGTTCTTCTAAAACACTAGTCCAAATAGCCTGGATCCAGTTTCCATAAAGCACTGCAAAGTTAAGATAATCAACAGGTAGAGCAAAATTGTTCATTATGATGCTCATTCTATTATTTAACAATGATCAATGATTTTGGGTAACCCAAATTTGTATGTTCCTAAAGAAAAAAATGTACTCAAAAGAACTTTTCAATGCAATTAAATCCACATCTCTGTAATAGAGGACTGGTCATTTAATTGGATGAAAGAATGGAGAGAAAGATTTCAGAACAGGCACAGGCATGGTATGATAAAAATAAATAAATAATAAATTAAAAAAACCCCATCTCGGTCAAGTACACAGACTAGCTGTGTACAATAGGTGTGTTAATACTGATCAATTTAATAAAGTTTATTTAAGATTTTATGTCTGTTCCATTTATACAGTGGGTTCAGTTGACTGCTGCATGGTTGCAGACTGTAAATGAGTTCACTCAGCGGAGGACATAACCCTCAGAGTCATGACAGTCTCTTTAATTAGTGCTTCAATAAAGATGCCATCTACGCTAAGCTCCTAAACAAATGCTGAGGTCTGGTGAGAGTCATTCTCTCTTTTGTGCTCTCTCTCTCTCTCTCTCTCTCACACACACACACACACACACACATACACAGTCACACCCTCATTATTGGTGAACCCGGTGACACAAGCAAGTGAGAACTTCATGCCCAGAACAGAACTTCTTCACATCGTCTAGAGCAGTTTTCACATCCACATGAAAAATGACATCATGAATGTGCAGTATCATTCAGGACTGTTGTGGCTAATGTGTTGATGATGTTATTATTCCAGAAACTCTTTACAATAGCAACAACCTTGAGAGGGCAGTATGTACTGTGTTTCATACTCAGTATATTCTTACATATAATATAAAATTTAGTTTAAATTGTAAAAGCGTACAATCTGCAAGCACATGTTTCTCATGACGGAAGAAACTAAAAACAAAATGGAGCCTTAAATACACATATAGAATTCAACTGATTCTTCAATAATATTATGTACACTATATGGCCAAAAGTTTGTGGTCACCCGGCCATCACACCCAGTATGTGCTTTCTGAACATCTCATTCCATATTTTTCCCCCCTTTGCTGTTATAATAAGCTCCACTCTTATGGGAAGGCTTCCCACTAGATTTTGGAGCTTGGTTGTGGGAATTTGTGTTCATTCAATCACAAGAGCATTAGTGAGGTTAGGCACTGATGTTGGTGAGGAGGATATCTGGGGCCCAGTCAGCATTCCAGTTCATCCCAAAGGTGTTGAGTGGGGTTGAGGTCAGGGCTCTGTGGAGGACATTCGATTTCTTCTACTCCAACCTTGGTAAACCATGTCTTCATGGAGCTCTCTTTGTGCACAGGGGTATTGTCATGCTGGAACAGGTTTGAGCTTCTTAGTTCCAGTGAAGGGAAATTGTAACGCGACAGCATACAAAGACATTTTATACAATTGTGTGCTTCCAACTTTGTGGTAAAAGTTAGGGGAAGAACCACATATAGGTGTGATGATCGGGTGTCCACATACTTTTGACCATATAGTGTATATTTTGGGCACACACAATCTACAATTGCATGTATGCACAGTCTGGGCATGCTTTTGTCTGCAGTGCCATTTCTGAATACCATCCGAATACTGATAATGACCCACAGTCTGTGCCACTCATCTTTTGATCTCAACTTCAGTCCTGTCTATCTGCTTTTTAATATTACTGGTCCTTATTAGCAATTATAATTATTAACACATTCTCAGGGTTTACTCACTACAGAGAAAAGTGAAATTGAGTGCATACGCATACACACATTACACTCTGTAAATTTCTAACACCCTCTGACCAATTTGAAAGTTTCCATGTGTGAGTGAGGCGGAAGAGAGAGAATCATACAGGAAGGAGTTTTAC
>NC_071279.1:11185077-11290077 GCF_023375685.1 Ictalurus furcatus
AAACAGAAAGAAAGCAGGAAAGGCTTGCAAAATTTTGAAGTACAACCCCAATTCCAAAAAAGTTTGGGACGCTGTGTGAAATGTAAATAAAAACAGAATGAAATGATTTGCAAATCTCATAAACCCAGATGTTATTCACAATAGAACATAGAAGACATATCAAATGTTTAAACTGAGGAAATGTACCATTTTTGGAAAAAAAAAAAAAAAGGGAATTTTGAATTTGATGGCAGCAACATGTCTCAAAAAAGTTGGGATGGGGCAACAAAAGGCTGGAAAAGTAAGTGTTACTAAAAAGAAACAGCTGGAGGTTAATTGGCAACAGGTCAGTAACATGACTGGGGATAAAAAAAAGAGTATCTTAGAGAAGCAGAGTCTTTCAGAAGTAATGATGGGCAGACGTTCACCAATCTGTGGAACAATTTCAGAATAATGTTCCTCAATGTAAATCTCATCATCTACAGTACATCATATCATCAAAAGATTCTGAGAATCTGGACTTGACTTTGTGGTGGTGTTCATGTGCGTTCAACATGTACTGTAAATACGATGTTTCCGACATGACCTGAACGCACCATTGATCTGCTAGCTAGTTACCGGCTACACTAGATCACATTTGTCACATGTAATAGGATTTCAGTATTTGCATCTTAATTTCCAGGGTCATATTCTCAGTGAATTATCTAGCAGTAGCATGTCAAATCATGTCAAAATATATCATAATACTAATAATGATTTTGCGAATTAGCTGAGTTAACTAACGCACCTAGCTTAGCAGGCACATTCTGTAGCAAAAGTGACTAGGTATCACATCATCTTTCCTCATATCACTTTTTACGGATGTACTGAGAAGTTCGTTGATTTAAAGTAAAACGTTTAAAATATTGAGATATATCTATTCCCTGTGATACCACTCACTTCATCCACTGTCTGTTTCACCCATCCAAACACACACTTTCTTAAAAATAAAAATAAAAAACTCCAGTGCCAAAGCCAAACAGGTCACAAAAAGGCGGTAAGAAGGAAAAGAAAGAGAATGATTCTGAAGGCTTAAATGTTGGTGAATGTCATTAAGCATGTAAGCAGTGGGGGCTGAAACAGTGCCGTGACGTGCTCTGAAACCAGAGTTTCTCTTCTCTCTTTCAAAACTCTTCTATACTCATCTGACCTCAAGGGGGCGGAGCCATGCGCTTCACAGCGGAATCCCACCACGCTCTGACGTCACAGGTATTCAACAGACACCTCCACATACACACATACACGCACACACACACACACACACACACACACATTTACGCATAGACAGAAAATGAGTATAAGTGATACAACAGAATTAGAGTTGGTGGGTGTTTTGTATGTCTGTCAGATCCTACATTTGACTGAATGTGACGTTTGTCCTCTCCTCCTACTGTGCTCTTTAGTTCCAAAAACAAACATGCTCATACACACAGTGAGAAAAAATATTATACCAACCATTATAACAATTACACCGACAGTTACCATACCATGGTCTAACCATATTTGTGGTATCTTTGGTGTCAGTGGTCTCAAGTGTACACCCGCCCCCCCCCTCCCCCCCCACACACACACTTGATCACTGACCTTTTCATCAGTTAAATGACGTTTTCTGGGCCATTTGAACAGTAATGATTTCCCTGCTGCAGAAAATAGCCCATCACTCTGCTAATAGCAAGTGTAGATTGCCATGTTGATTGCTGGAGTTTGACATTCGCCAGATTAGGAAAACAAAAGTTAATTTACTCACCAGACCCCCAATCATTCCTTCCTGTTGTTAATTACTCAGTCTGTCAATCAACTCTACACCGCCTGATTTTTTATGAACAAGACATGGTGTTTCAGATTTTCTTGACTCTGAACTATGTCTCACTTTTGCACATACGAAACCATATAATAAGTTACAGTTAGTTCATAATAATAAGTCCAGACACTGGCTCATTATCCAATGTGGTGTTTGCAGACAGAGATAGCCTAGGCAAGATTTTAAAAAATTTAATCAGTGGGTGAAACAATTTTTTTTTTACATTTTTGGTGAAATATTTTATGGTTTCCTTTCTAAATTTGAGATTTCAATGTATGTTATAGGCAGAAGTAATACAACTGGTTCAAAACCAAATATTTAATCTTTTTTTTTTTGGCCAGAATTCAGCCATGGCACCATCCAGCAGGTTTCTCTAGTCTACTACACATTTACATTCATCTCTAAGGAATCAAAAAAAAATTCTGAGGAACAAAAGTGCCTCAGATAAAAGTACTAGCCTCATTTTTAGGTTTGTTCACGGATTTGCTGAACCTGCATAAATCATTTTCTACTTTGGCAAATCGTAGTCTTAAGCAATTTACAAACAATATTCGATCCCATGATGCTAACTGGCTAGCACATTCATGCTTTATAGCTAGCCACAGTCATTCTTAGCTACAGCTGGTTTTATGAATGATTCAAAGAAATGAGCAAGATAACCAAACATCGTATCTTCTTTTCTGTACACACAGCTGCATTATAAATATGATGAGATGAAAATGTATGCATTGAGACATGGCACACGGCATACTTTACTAGCACATACCACCATGATAAGATCAACATGACTGTAAACAGTGCCGCATTTTACTAAAACACAAAGTCATACAGCCATGACTCTTTGTAACAGTTTCACTTCCTCACATCTGTCTGATGTCAGCTACAGACCGTGAAGGTAACTGCAAAAAAAAAAAAAAAAGTACAGGTGGAACTAGACTAGAAAAGACTTTCATCATGATTGGTTACTTACAGTAAATTTCTTTTTTCTTTTTTTTTAGGAATTAAATCTATTCTAACTGATTTATTGAGCCGTTTTCCCTTCTTCCTTCCAGTGAGTGTAATTGCAGGAGAGGGCAAGGGCAGGAACAGAGAGAGGAAACAGAATATCTTCCACAAATGAAGGATCAGAGGGAGAGAACAGGAAAATTAGCACGTCCAACCCTCTTCTACTAAGTCAACATCCCCTAGTACTCCAGCTGGGATTCAAACCAACAACCTTCCGGTTCCTGTTGTTAAAACTTTAGCCGTTGAGGCATGACCTAGACACCCCACAGACACTTTTCCTAGAATCATACTGTTTTCAGTGGCCATTATCTTCGTCCTTGGTCTTGCTAACAGGAAATGAAAATAAGGGCATAGCTTTGGGGCATTCCAAACTGTAACCCCCTACACACTGAAGGGCACACTGTCGCCACAATGCTGTTTACAAGTCACAGATGGTAACACACAGGGCTAGCACCTTTCAACCAGATGGTGGTCTCAGGTGGAAATTTCATAGCTGAACTTTCATATAAACCTCAAGAGATGTTTCAGACAAACTCATACAAGTTCCCAAATGAACAAATTTACAACATACCATTATCTTCGTATCACTACATATTACACCTGAGTTGTACAAGCTAAATCCATATATTTCCATATATTTCCATATAGGGATTTTCTCTACAAACTATGAACCATCCCTTTTATACAGTAAACTGATGGCTTTGCACACTTTGCTACAGACAGCACACGTGTTATTTTATGAGATAAGGTGCACATATGCTCTCTCATGAGACTTGTCAAATCCAGCTATATACAGGAGAACTCACCCACACGTTTGACAGGCCAATCATTCCCTATCTCATCTTCAGATATCAGATCAATTTTCTCATGTTTACATATTTACATGTTTTCAGCTCGGCATGCTGGGTATGTACTTTCTTGAATCGCGCACAGTCTTCCCATACCATCTTACTCAAACCTTTTGCTTGTTCTTCCCAATTATTGACATCAATACTTTGAGCTTTCAGATTGTTTTTTAGATGTAATCATTACATATGCTTCCTCAGCTCATGCTGTGGGTCACTGCTAATCTTCAGCTCACCACAGAAGGCCTGTTTTGGTATTCTGGTATCCCCCATGTGCACAACATGTCCTGCCCATCACACCTGATTCCTGATGATGACATGCATTTCAAATATTAATATTAATTCAACTTCTGTCTGTTTCTCGATCTATATTTCACTCTTATATTTCATAATCTGAAAAATCAGACATGGCTTCCTACATTGACAGTCACAGTCAGTATATGTTTGTTTTCCAATGACAAAAATGCTTCCTATAAACTTTATAAAAGCTGTAGACACAAGAGAGATGGTGTGTTTGAACGAGTGTGTATTTGTGCGAGACTGTAGTTCAACTGGTTCAGAAAGGAGAAACAGAAGAGGGGAAAAAAATTCACCCGAAACTCACCTTGGACTGAATGGAGTGAAATACCAACCTGTGTGGTATGAACACACACACACACACACACACACACACACACACACACACACACACATATACATACACAATTTGGCTTATGCTGAAATTGTCCTCTGTGACATTGTGCTAACAATGATTAATGATAAACTTAAGGGGAACATTCCTCACATGTATTCATTAATAGCAAATGCTGCACACACACACACACACACACACACACACACACGCACACACCTATTAGAACACACAACCTCTATCATACTCTAAATTACAGAGATAAAATGTGCCAAAGGTTATGAGAAAATGGATTTGGCAGCATTATACAGTATGTGACTGTAGATCACCACCACGCTCCCGCTTTCATTCATTTCAGTCCCTGTAAAATAGTCCACTTTTGTCTTTCTCTAACTTAATTATATTCCTTTATTTTTGCTAGTATTAGTAGTAAACACTCCCCTTTGACTTGTGATTGCTTAGGTTAAACCGAAGCAAGACATCTGATTTCTTGAGCAAAGTTTCCAGAAAAAGTCCACGTGCCCACACAATCACAGTCGCTACTTGTATAAAAGTTTATATTATGTTCAGGTTCATTTCAGTGTAAGCGCTTGTTGATTGTTGAGGTTGATTTTATTTTGCTGACATCATCTGAAGGGCCTGGTCTTTGGGACTGGACTCTGTCATCACCGTTCCTTGCAGAAACACAGAGCAAAAAGGTGAGAAACAAGATTCCTCTCAGTGTCATGCTCACTTCCTGGTCTGGAGTTAGAAAATGGGCAAGTTCCATTAAGACTGTTGCTGTACTCCACATTGCTGTAAACGTATTATTCTGTGTGCGTCACTGAAGATAAAACATACCTTCCTTCTTCTAACTGTGAACATCAAGCACCTAGCTCTACCCGTCATCTACTGTACAGCTACGTGAGATAACTTCAGATATACAATTTTCATTGTTACTTTATGTAGGCCTACACTTTTCATGGACTTTTTTTCATGGGCACTGTTTCCTACCCAGTTGATATACATTGTTACAGAAACTTTGAGCATACTGCCATTCTGATATAACATTTGGATGTCATTTCATATTTCATTTATCTTGACATATTTCATTGCACCACTGCTTTAGATCATTGTTTCTTTATTCCTCAATTGTACATACTGATGTTGTAAATAGACACTCTGAAGTGATTGACACCGGAATAGACATTAGTGCATTTTATTTTCCTTCATACACTGCTCACTGCTTGTGGATGACATTTATGTGGATTTGGTTATGGCGAGTTAAAAGAAGTACTCACCTGATAAAGGCTAAGTGTAACATGGCAGCTTTACTCATTTATGCTTATTGGAGCTTCACTGAACTTTTGCATAAGTCTAAACTACAGGTGAGGCGGTGTCTTCCAGCGACATGCGCGACGGCGAGCGTTGGCAACTAGATGTGGACGTGTCCAGTGACACAACAAAGTTGAGAAAAGTTTATGCAAACTTTCTGCAAATTTGGAGCGACTTGGTGCAGCGAGTACCAGTGGGAGTGAAGACAGTAGAGTGCACGTGATGCATGATCCGCCATGCTGCCTGTGAGTCCAAATTGTTTCGTGGACCCAGACAGTCCGGTGCTTGCGCTTTCGCCACAGATAGATGGCCACAACGGCAAAGAGCACATGCTGCTTCTCCTTCATCTTGTAGGAAATGACACATATATACACTGGGGAATTGTATACACAACCGCTCTCCCTCCAGCATGTTTCGCTTTAGTGGCAATAAAACTTATTTGTTGTCAAAAGTGGTATACTAGTTGTGCCACCCACTGATAAATGTTACTATGGCAACCAGTAGTAGGAACGTCTACTGGCAACTTCATGTTACAGCGACTGGCAACTTGCAGTGATAAAATCACTGATAATCACTGATAAAAAAAACACCTGGATATGTGTTCTCCAATGTTAAAGAATATGTGCTGACTGTTAACGCTATGGTCTTTCATGATGCCATAGCATTGCAGCAGGTTATCACTCACACCAAAAAACAGACCACCATACACCATAGCTGACATTATCATTACTTATTCTAATTAACTATTAGCATAAAATTTAGCTAGCAACACTGTGACCCTTAAGAGGATGAAGTGGTTACTGAAGATAAATGAATTAATGAATGAATGAATGGATGGATGAATGGATTTAGCTAGAATTGTGGTGTTTTGTCTAGGTGAGAATACAAACAGTCAGTGAAAACCAGAGTCTAATAAGTGAATAACTGCATCATCTATACTGACCACTCTGATTAGTGTTCACCCCAAAAACGTTTCACCCCTTTATAACCATCTTGTAACTGGTCTTCCAGACAGATAGGGAAAAAGCAACTCGGTGTAACAGTGTAACCATAACAAAGCTACAGTAGCACCAAGTTCTATATAGTACAGCTTAACTAGCTGGTGTTATTTTTAATAACATACATAGAGCATTGAAGAATTTCAGATTGAACATATTGATCCTTGAGAGAGAGAGAGAGAGAGAGAGAGAGAGAGAGAGAGAGAGAGAGTGCGAGAGAGAGCGTGAGAGAGAGAGCGAGAGAGAGCGTTTAATTAATTTACTATAGAGACTCTTTTTTGCTGGTTTGAGAGAAATTAGTGGTTTTCTTTACTTTAACCCACCCTACCAGCTAAGATATTTCCCAATGGAAAAATACCTTACAAGCTCTCTCTCTCTCTCTCTCTCTCTCTCTCTCTCTCCCCCTCTCTCTCCCTCTCTCTCCCTCTCTCACACGCAATCACACACGTGCAAAAGGGATTGTCCCCTTTTGCATTCAACTGCAGAAATATTTCTGTTGCCTTATTGTTTGCACATCATACAATCTTCATAAGAGATCATGTACACACACACACACACGCACACACACACTTCTGAACTTACAGTATCCTATCTTCTCAAGCACACAACCTCCCTGTGCTGCAGCTCCTCAGATAGCATCTGTCAAGGTCAGCTATGTCGGTGAATAGACAGAGAGAGAGAGAGAGAGAGAGAGAGAGAGAGAGAGAGAGAAAGAAAGAAAGAAAGAAAGAAAGAAAGAAAGAGAAAGAGAAAACGGGGGAGGAAAAGAACATTATGCCCTCTGATTTTTACAACCCACAGCTTTATGGCACACAACAGGAGTGAACATTTCGGCAACAATAAAAAAATGTTCCCATTAAAGAATGTCTTTTATTTATACCAGAGCCAGGCTTGTACAAATTATTCTAAAAATCACAGCAGTGACTCAATAGCAGACAGTGCAAGTGGTAATATATATATATATATATATATATATATATATATATATATATATATATATATATATATATATACTACTACTACTACTACTAATAATAATAATAATCATCATCATCATCATCATCAACCCTTTTTTTTTCTTTTTTACAATTCTACATTCATGTGTCAAGTGAAACTTTGTAAGTAATATTTACAATCCTATTAAAAAAGAACTATGAAGAAAAAATAAACTGTGCAAATGAGCACAAAGTAAGCTGGTTTTCTGGTTTTAATCCACTACAGGATTGTGCTGAAAGTTGTCCATAGTAATCACACATACATATACACATGCCAGCTACCATCACATTTGGAACACAGTCAGAACCACAAAGCAGACTTTACATTGTTGATGAAGGTATGAAGTAAATGAATACGAATGAACATATAATACTTACTATTCAATGTGCTTCAGAGAACTACAGAACCCTTGGTGCTAGTCCCTCCCTGTACTTGAACATGAACCCCATCTAAGATCCAAGGACTAGAAAAGTCCATCTCTATATCAACTGTTTTCCTCATCAGAACCTTCCTAAACAAAACAGATATATGTAGACCAGGAGCTCATTAAAATATGAAAATTTTTGGATCTCATAACAGCACCATTCCCTATATTAGTTACATTTGAGTTGACAGTTATTAAGCATTCACTTAAGTGACCAGTAAATTAGGTTTATAGTAGCTAAAATAACTGTATATAAGCTATAATAACTTGTGATCACCGCCATAACACCATAAAATAATAATAATAATAATAATAATAATAATAATAATAAGGTCCTGATCCACTGGCTATGTGTCCTGGAGACCTGGCGGTTCACATAGCAGGTCATCTCTAGGTGCTGTACTATGGGAAGAGTAAACAACTACAACTTAGTTGTTAATTTTTGAGGCCAAGATTTAGACCAATTCCCAACACTGCTGTCAATCATGTTAGCACATCATCCTCTCAATGCCACACAGACCTGTTTGTGAATGTACAGTTGAGGTCATAAGGTTACATACGCCTTGCAAGGTTACATACAAATCTGCAAAATGTTAATAATTTTTAAAAAATAATTAAATAATCATATAAATTGCGTTTAGTGTTTTATTTAGTCCTGCCCTGAATACGCTATTTCACATAACAGATGCTTACATAAAGTCTACAAGACACAATAACTGAATTTACACAAACGAACCACTTCAAAAGTTTACACACGCTCGATTCTTAATACTGTGTGTTGTTACCTGGATGATCAACGACATGATGTTTTGATGTGTTGTGATAGTTGTTCATGAGTCCCTTGTTTGTCCTGAGCAGTTAAACTGCTCACTGTTCTTCAGAAAAATCCTCCAGGTCCTGCACATTCTTTACTTTTCCAGCATTTTCTGCATATTTGTTCCCTTTCCAACAGCGACTATATGATGCTGAGATTCATCTTTTCACACTGAGGACAACGGGGGACTCGTACACGACTATTACAAAAGGTGCAAACATTCTCTGATGCTCAATAAGTCAACATGATACATTAAGAGCCAGGGCGTGTAAACTTTTGAACTGGATGATTGGTATAAATTATTTTGTTTAAAGATCTTTATTTTCATTAGTACTGCCTTCAGAAGCTACATAAGATAGTTACATGTTTCCCAGAAGACAAAATAATAACAATTTACACCGATCATCCTGTTCCAAAGTTTCCACCCCCCTGGCTCTTAAAGTAGCATGTTGCCTTCTTGAGCATCAGTGAATGTTTGTACCTTTACCTAAGAGATAAGAGTCCCTTCACCCAGCTGGTCCTGAACCTCAGTTCACTAATACACTCTATCTCATCACTTCATGCAGTGGCCCTAAATCAACAATACACCATGGCAGTTTACCTGAACACAGACTGACCAAAAACACAGAACCACACTGCCAGACTAAGTGTGAACAGACTGCCATGGAGACAGCAGCTATAAGAAATCATTGCTCCTACGTGAGGAGAGAGTGTGTCAGCAGTGCAACTGCAATGGTGTTGAGACAGAGCTGCACTTTATAATCAAGTCAAACTGCCCTTTCTAATCAAACTGCCCATCCAAACTACACACACACACACAGAGCCCTAGTTGAAACAGTAAAAGAGAAACTGTAAGAGACAGAGAGAGAGAGAGAGAGAGAGAGAGAGAGAGAGAGAGAGAGAGAGAGAGAGAGAGAAACCACTTGAATGTGAGTGTGTGTTGAGTGAAAACACTGCACACCTCGGCAATATTTTCAAGTTCACTTCTACTGGACAAAGACACCATTCTAGTGACAAGAAGAAAAAAAATAGGAAGGAGTTTGACAACAAGAGAACTTTCCAGATGATTGGAACCTGGAACTGGAATTTCAATAGAAAGTGTTACATTGCTCTAAATATTTGTTGTTTCAGTTGGCATGGCAACCAATGCTGAGCCAAGCAGTTTGACATCTCTCTCTCTCTCTCTCTCTCTCTCTCTCTCTCTCTCTCTCTCGCTGTCTCTCTCTCTCTCTCTCGTGCTCTCTCTCTCTCTCTCTCTCTCTCTCTCTCTTTCTCATAGCACTTGTGCTGTGAATCAGTAATAAAGACACACGGACATGCTGACACTGACCACACTGAGGTGAAGGTAGTAAACACAACAAATGTCCATTGCTCAAATATTCACAGATCTTCCCGTCCTTTTTTTTTTTTTTTAAGATTTATGAACTCCAAGACAAGTACATACACATAATCACACACGCACGCACACCCACACATACACATTTGAGCTGAATAACCTTGATGTGTGATTTGATAAGAAGATTAATTCCTGGAACAGAACATAATCATAAACGTGCCCTTTCTGAGTAAGCGTGAACATGAACTTTTTCTGATCACATCAAGTTGCGATATTTAAAAATGTTATCACATTAAAGTTAAACCTATCTATCTAAAATCTGGGAGGATCAATATTAAATACAAACTACATTACCCAAGACATTCGATCCTGTAAGGCAACATGAAATGTGCTCTTCTTTGGGCTAAAGTAACAGGCAGGCAGTGCGTGAGTGTGTGTGCTTGGTCGTGTGTGCGTGTGTGTGTGTGTGTGTGAACGTGTGTTTAAGAGGTCTCTGGTCTTGTGATAGCGCAGGTCCCCAGAGACAGTGCGAGAACTTGAGAGTGTGAGAGTAGGTATGAGGGCTGCTCCTAGCCATTGTGTATCAGATTGAACCTAACAGCTATGAAATGTGATCACAGATCAATATTATACGCCGCTCACGAGGGAGGACAAGAGAAGAGCAAGAGCTCTGATGCAGTGGGAGGAGGCCGTGTTACTCGGTCTCTTATTGAGAGAAGTGTACAAATGTCACTTGAGGTTAAGATACTCTTTTTTTACTGTTCTCAGACAAGCATCACTTTTTACAAGCTACACACACACATATGTGAAACACACACACACACACACACACACACACATAAATAATGGAAATTTCACAGTGTAGTGTATAGACTTTAATATACACCTCAACACTGTTTCAATCAAACTCACAAAGTTAACAAATTAACACACAGTCATCTTCTCTATATGACTGCCTTCACACCCGGAAGCACTGATTCTGTACAATTAAAATGACTCTATAGAGATTTCAATAAGCGAAATGATTTTGTTCTATTTCAACCAATTCATAGAAAAAGCTTTGATCGCTAACCCACTAGCACCAACTTATCCTAACTTTTAATACAAGTTGGATTAGAAATCGTGAGATTCCTGGCTAAACGTACCCATAAAAGCACAGCCAGTGTGGAAGAGAGCAGGCAGGAACTTGCAGCCCTCTAATAACAACTTGACATTTCTAAAGCCCACAGAGGATTTGAGCAGCAGTTGTGCAGCTTTTTAGAAAAAGGAAGAGTCCACATCAGTCTGAGGTCAGTGGCCTATGAGGTTTCCTCGGGAATCTCAAGGAAAAGAGCACAACACCAAAAGAGAAAGTATCAGCAGTATCAGTATCATGAGAGAAAGCATGGTTAACTAGGGAAATTACTCGCTGAACCAGAGACTACTTCATAATATTTTCAGCAATATTGTCTAGAACAGCCTCAGGTCTTGTGAACAGAAAAAAAGGAAATGGTATTTAGAGTCAAATTAGAATGTCATTCCCCCATGGTGGAAGTTCCTTACATTGCAAAAGTCACAAGCGTGTGACAGAGAAGGAGTTGGGTTCCTGATCTACTGTACAATGTTGAATATGTAGCACTTAGTGCACAAAAAAAAAACAAGAAAATTTTTTAAATATTTCATAGTATATTTTCCTACATAACAAGAGATGTCCCGCTCCAAGACTGTTTCTATTAATATACAAAAAAAGAAAGAAAGAATTAATGACAAAAAGAAAAAAATCCAATTCCTTGCTTTACTCAGCAGTAATCATAAGACAAGAGCGATGATTCATGCGTTTTCGATCTATGGTCAATATAACTCGAATTAAGAGGTACTTAGTCAATTTACCCATCACTGATAGCAGATGTTTGTGCAAACCTTGCACATAATGCCATCTGGCCTAATTACAGCATTAATAATTCATTAATAATTGAGCAGATCGAACTCAACACACGGTTGTGTACATTACAGAGGCAATGCGTTGCTGAAATCATTAAATACTTAGTGGCAGGGTAAGTATCAAGCTACTTATCGCCACAAAGTTTGCATATAAAAGCATAATCTCAAGCATATGTTTTCAAATGTTTAAAACAAACAGACTTTTGCTTTTTGTTTGCAGTTTGTAATGGTGTCATAGAAAACAGCTCATGTTATCAGCTATCTGTGACTAAAGACCAAATAAAGGTGTCTTGCACCTCCGGGGTCAGGGGCTCGAATCCTGCCTCCGCATGTTCTCCCTGTGCTTCAGGGGTTTCCTCCAGGTACTCCAGTTTCCTCCCCTAGTCCAAAGACATGCACTGTAGACTGATTGGCATCTCTAAAATTGTCCGTAGTGTGTGAATAGGTGTGCGTTTGTGTCCTGTGATGGGTTCCCACCCCATCCAGGGTGTCCCCGGATGTTAATTTTTAATTTGCCAGATGGAGACAAAATGGTAAAAGCTATTACCATATTATACAATGCACTCAGTGACCTCTCTCTGTGTCTGGAACACAAATACATTTTCACCTTTCCTTATTTAACTGTCTGTGTATAAGAGAGAGAACAACATGATGGAGTATGTATTAAAAAGACTGAGAGCATTGTTTATATATGTCTGTGTGTGTGTGTGTGTGTGTGTGTGTATGTGTGTGCATGTGTTTGTGTTGGTTTGAGCAAGGGGCTACAGAAGATGACTGCCGCCATACACCATTCGGGGCGGGGGGGTTGCATTGGGTGTTTATGGGCTGGAAAAGCTTCAGCGCTGAGCACCACATTGTTGGGCACCTGTGCAAACAGCACAGTCCATCTGAGCTCAGCAACACGATGCTGTGTAATAACTATTGATCATTCCCTTGAACCAGGCACACACACACACGTTTTTGTTGAAGCTTTTGACACAGCCTGCCAGCTTAAAGAAATCAAACAGGCCCCTTGAATTATATCCCGTTAGGAAAGGGCTACCCTGTCTGTCACATGTCAGATTTAGGCCCAAATATGCGTCTGGTTCACGGCTGGACGTTTGCGACCCAGAGAGTTAGAAAAGTTAGTTCACCTGTGCGCAGACAGGTTGGAGTGGTGGTCAATTAAAGACCTTGGCAGCTTCACAAAGCAACCACAGTGTGGCCAGAAGAACCTGTTTCTGTGAGTGAGTGAGTGAGTGAGTGAGTGAGTGAGTGTGTGTGTGTGTGTGTGTGTGTGTGTGTGTGTGTGTGTGTGTGTGTGTGTATACACAATCCTCTAAATAGACCTGCATAACCTCAACATGCTGCCAACATTCAGGCGTGGGTGATTTCACTTAAATGTTAACGGACACATTTGATTTCATAAAGTAAATTAGCTGGAAAGAGAAGAGACATATGAACACATACATATGCACACTCCAGGCCATAAATTATCCACTCCCTACTGCGAACAGATTGCTTATCCTCTAAAGCCATGGAGAACAAATCCAAATATTACACCTTAAGTAATACAGTGAACCACTGGTGTTATTTCATAGATATGTGCAGCTATGTGGCAATGTGTACTATAATATACAACTTATTCAACGTCCATCTCATCCTTAAACGTTTGACGTGTATGACTTTAACTGTCTTTAATTGTAGATTTAAATACCAGTCAACTGCAAACACTATCCAATCCTGCAGTTTCCATAGTGATGTCATAAAATACTTCTCAATCTGAGTTATAGTGCACAGGCAATAAGCACAATCAATGAGTCCCTGAATTTCATAGACTACAATGTAACAGCAATTTATCAACATGCTTCAATGGCGATTAATTAACAGCGCCAATAAACTCAGAAACGTGCTCTGCCTCCCTCCCCTTGGGAGACTTTTTGGGAATCACTCTCTGGGCTTTCTTTTTTTTCTTCTTCTTTACATATACATTAATTAAAGAAGCTCTAGGAGATAACTCTTAACGTGTCATCAAACACGGAGAGGCATTCCTCTCTGCTAAGGTGAAGGGCACTATGGTGATGGATGAACAGCTGAAACAGAGGGAGACAATATTGATAATGTAATCTCACTGTCTGCAGCCATAAAAAGACATAAAACTGACAGGCCTGAGTCTGCAAAGGCTGTAAAAATGCATGCACACCGATGGCTGAATGATTTGACGTGATATTTCAACCCTTTACTGCCATGCCATCAATCAGGAGGTAAAAGGCTGCTCTGACATTTATTTCTAGCCTTTCATATTTTGCAGTGACACTGAAAATTAAAAGTGCATAAAGTACTGAGTGAGGGGTCTTAATAATCTCGCTTTAATCAGGACGAAAATTACGATAGCATACGCACCGTATGTCTAGAATTAGATCCGTATTAATAAGCTAGCTCATATTTCAGGCAGTGCAAGTGCAAGGTCTATAAAGTGAAAAAAGAAATGTACTCATCATCGACTAGGTTCATCTCATTCTTTTTGATAACATTAGAATTCAGGTCAGGTTAAGCTCGATATGGTTTGACTAAACAAGGGGATCCTGACAATAAAGACTTGTCCTTGGTTAAAACTTGAAAAATTGCTTCTGTCTCAATCCTAAAACCTGGAATTCCACTACATATTGTAGGTCTGTTATTACAGAGAAAGACATTTCTTAAACATTTGCAAAATTAGACCGTAATACTAGCAGACAGCTAACATTTCAGAGAATGCCTTTGACACCAAAGTAACAGAAATAAGGCGACACACACCATATTCAGTTATGCAGCTGGGTCATGGTCAGCAGGTCAGGGTCATGGTCAGCAGGTCAGGGTCATGGTCAGCAGGTCAGGGTCATGGCGTTGCTTCACCTAGAGGTTTGTTTTAAACAGTTGAGGGTGGCAGGTGATTCCGTGGGTGACATGGAACATTTGGTGCGAGTCACGCGAGCACAATGGCAGCACTATGATGGCCCTGCAGGAGTGCCCATTTCACCTGGCACCCTTTCACTCACATGTTCACTCACTCAATCACCCACATGCTCACTCACTCACTCACCCACATGCTCACTCACTCACCCACATGATCACTCACTCTTTCACCCACATGCTCACTCACTCACTCACCCACATGCTCACTCACTCACCCACATGCTCACTCACTCACCCACATAATCACTCACCCATGTGCTCACTCACTTTCACTCATGTTCACTCTCTCTTTCACTCACATTCACTACCTCTTTCACTCACATTCACTCTCTCTTTCACTCACATGTTCACTCTCACTCACTCACGTTCACTTACTCTTTCACTTACATGCTCATTCATTCTTTCACTCACATGTTCACTCTTTCTTTCACTCACATGCTCATTCACTCTTTCACTCAAGTTCACTCACTCACATGCTCATTCACTCACATGTTCACTCACTCACTCACTCACATGTTCACTCACTCACTCACTCACATGTTCACTCACTCACTCATGTTCATTCACTCACATGTTCATTCACTCACTCACTCACATGTTCACTCAGTCACTCACATGTTCATTCACTCACTCACATGTTCACTCACTCATACACATGTTCATTCACTCACTCACATGTACACTCACTCACTCACTCACTCACATGTTCATTCACTCACTCACATGTTCATTCACTCACTTGCTCACATGTTCACTCACTCACTCACATGTTCACTCACTCACTCACATCCTCATTCACTCTTTCACTCACTAATTTCACCCACACATTCACTCATTAAGAAAGAATGATTTGCAAAAAATCCACATACTTTTCTTTAGTTGCTTTTCATAGTTTCTTTAGTTGCTTGATCTGCCAAAACCCCTCCCACACCAAACCATAAATCTGAAATATTTTGGCCGTCTTTTATTGAATGTTCTTGCCTTCCACAACCTTCAGCAGACAAAGAGAAAAGCAATGGTTTGAAAGAAAAAGGAATTGCTGAAAGAGGAAAAAAAGGCAAAAGCAAGACTCAGGGTAAAGAAGGTGAAAAAAAAAAGTACTGCGTATGTGAAGAATATTCTATTAGGATACATTTTATGGGAAAATATTTGTTGGCCTTTATGATAGTCCTTGTCCCCTTTTCTGCTTGTTTCATGCTTTATTCAGTTATAGATCATTTCAATTCTGAGAAATCTAAAACAAGATTCTGAATAATCAGTAATTCAGCTTGCATGCTAGATATTAGATGTAAAGATGTTACTCTCACACATGGTTTCCATTTTTTTTCTCTTGATAGAGATTTGATGGATTTAATAGTCACAGTCCTGCCCACTAAAGCTCTACACTACATATGGCGAACACCTGTCCTTTATGAAGCCTTTAACTACAGACCTGCAGAGAAAATGGACATGCTAAAGGACAACAGGTTCGATTTCTTCTCATGACAGGAGTATTATTTATTTATTTTGATATTCAAATGAACAAATGCGATGAATGAGTTTACTTGAAACAAGTGGCATCAGTTTGCTCAAAACACCCCCAAATATCCAGCAATTTCATTACGACCTTCCTGGTATTATGAGTGAGGTAGTGATACCGGCTATAAAGGAAAAAATATGCATATTGTCCACGAGGACACAGCTGGCTGAGCAAACAGCTCATTGAGGGACAGGACTTTTTGTCTTCTTCTTCTTCCTCAACAGCTGAAACAACAGCAGTTCTTGGAGGGGAAAACCTCTATGGAATTAGTGATCTCGTTGATACCAAGCCAAGGAAAAGGACACTAGGCAGAACTACAGAAAGTCCCAATCTCTCCCAGCATACACACACTGCTATCGCTCTTACACACACTACTAGAGCAGCAACAATGTAATCTGCCTGTAATGCCATGTAATGGTCTGAATTCAAAGTAAGATGTTTTAAAAACTACAAAAGATATGAAGACATGGGCGTGTACAGTATGATTGTTTTCAATGTGTACACTACTTAAGAGGAATTCCAGTCATGTACAGAATGCATTGGGTGTGTGTATGCCTGTATGTATGTATGTGAGGGTGTGAATGTCTGTGTTAGGTAAACAGAGGGTGGTTTCATTACTGTATGTGTGGCAACAGTGAGAGAGCTCAGGAAGTTGACCCCTCTCACGTGTGCTCTCAGCTCTTCTGGAAAGAACACAACACAATGGAGCCCCACTAAAAACTTGTTTTCAAGGCAACGGATTTCCTGCCAGTACTTGTAGTAAGGACAGACGTACAGAGACTGTGTGTGTGTGTGTGTGTGTGTGTGTGTGTGTGTGTGTGTGATCTCGGTCTTTAGTTTAAGAGACCATGTGCAGCACTAACACAATGGCATGGGTCACACCCCCGTTTATGTTGGCTTTGCTGAGTTGCTGAAGGACTGGTGGAAAAATGGTGGGGGGGGAATCAGGAGAAGAAGTAGGGGGAAAAAAGAGACTAAGTTAACACAAATACTCTGAGACTTAACCACTTCAGCTGACATGACTGTTCATATAAAACCACATACCTCAACTGCATGAACACATTTCCCATTATGTAAATATTCATTAGTCTCTCAGTCAAGGCACTAAAAGTAAATGACAGTGCTGAAATCTGGATAATAATGAGAGACACAGCTCCATAAAATCAGACCTTTTTTTTCACTTCACCCGCCACGAATCCACAAAATAACAACATGCAATAAATGAAATGCCAGTCTCTCCTGCACAAGTGTTTTACCATTTTAGCTTGAAATAAGAAAACGTAGCTAACTCTTAACTCCTGCGGCTGCCAGTTTAGCGGTAGGCACTTGGAGCGTCGGACTGCAGCTCTGTTCAATATTGTCTGTATTTTCATTCTGTCTGTATTTTCTCAGCCCCTGATAAAGTACAACTACAACAAATACCTTCCCTGCAACATCCATCCCTGGCTTTCCAACCTCTGGCCACCATATGTCTGACCTCAGGGCTATAAATTACACTTTTTAAACAGACTCTCTAAACCACTCACTGACCTCAGGCATTCAGAGATGGACTGCAAACTTGGATGGATTCATTGGATTCATTGGTTTTCTGAGCTACTAAAGTGTCTGTTGCCTTTTCTAATGCTAGTTGTGCTCAAGCTGTTTTTAATGAGTGCCACTGTCTTCAGAATTAGGTGACTAATCTTGCACTTATTTTATGAATACAACAGCTACGGTAGATCATATTCTGTGTTTGGTGCATTAATCAATTTTGTAAGATTTTATGAGAAGATAGCTGAGAAGAAACAATAATATAGCACCCCTACACACCTATCCCCCACTTCACCACCCATTTAGGCCTTCCATCCCTCTCTCTCTTACACACACACACACACACACACACACACACACAGAGACACATATATATATATATATATAAATATACACACACTCTCTGCCTCTCTTTCTCTTCTCTGTCTCTCTGTCCAGCTACAGCGCCAGTGTTCTGATTTACTCCTAGGTAAGTCTGGAGATGGCTGTTAAGATAGCTGCCACACCCAGGCAGTGAACACACATTGACAGGATTACTTTGTGATCTTTGACCGCTCCTCCATTAGAATCTAGGTGATTTCTTATAACAGGCTAAAGGGCAATGAACTACAATGCCATTGATACAGACACTGAGACATGGCTGGGACTATATTAGGCTTTAATAAGGGTTTAAGGCAGACAAAAGGATAGAGAGAACAACTGAGATGGCTAGATATTATTGTTCCCCAATGTTCTGCTAAAACACTTAAACAGACATGATAGGTGAGCTGTACAGAAATGGTAGGTGGCAGCTATCTTAAGTGATATTAGAGGTATATGTCTGATGATAATAATATTAGATGCATATGTCTGATGATAATCATATTAGATGCGTACATCTTATGATAATGATATTAGATGCATATCTCTGAAATGAAATTTTGCTGTACAGTTCAGCTGTAGAAGAATAAGGGCTAGAGAGAAGAAAAAATCAAATATTTTCTTTCATTCATTTATTCATATTTAATACCCGCTTTATCATGATTAGTGTCATGGTGGATTCGGAGACTATCCTGGGAACACAGGCACGAGGTGGACACACGCACACACACACACACACACACACACACACACACATATACACAGAGAGAGAGAGAGAGAGAGAGAGAGAGAGAGAGAGAGAGGGAGGGAGGACATGCAAAACTCCACACAGGCAGAAACTGGACTAAACCCATGATCTAAGGTGGCACTGCTGCCCACTGTGCTACCATGCCGCCCAATATTTTCTTTCACATCTTGATTTTATTTCTGATTTTTAATTTTTCCAATATAGATATCATACTATATGTATGTAACAGAACCTATGAAATTATGAGAACACAATAAAGGTCAATGCATCCACAGTGTAAAAAGTGGGCTGAACATGATAAAACATGAACATTATCACAGAATTTGTATTTATATTTTTGGCAACACGATTTCATTTATAGCTTATTTTTGCAGTCTACCAAAATTTAGATATTTCTGACAGACTTATCCTTCAACAAAACACCTAAATTAGCCTTATACACATCCCTTCAAGTTGCATGAGTATGCATGTGCATGAATCTCTTCATGAGTGTTCAGTTTTCACAATGTAGAAAATTGCATGATTATTCTGACAATAGTCAAAGCACCATTTTTACACAACCCCACTGACATGTTAAATGAATCCCTCTGTTAATGTCAGGCCACACATCAAAGCAAATACACAGCACGATCCCCGGCATTAGTACTTCAGTCCTATTAAAGCTTAGACAAGTGGTGTCCAATCATATCTGGAAAGGGCACATAGGTGTAGATTTTCATTCCAACCAAGCAGAAGCCACACCCGAGTCTATTGGAAGCCAAGATCAACTGATTAAACAGGTGGAATCAGGTGTGGCTCTTGCTTGATTGGAATGAAAACCTGCACCCACACTGGCCCTTTGTGGATTAGATTGGACACCCCTGGCTTAGACTATATAAACAAATGTATAAATAATTACTTTTCCCATGAACATGAGGACAGTTTCTGAGAAGTGGTTAAGGCAGTGGAGAGCACAGGCATGTGACATACAACCTGTGACCGTAAATACATAACACAGTTACACTCTATCCTGCCAGACTGATAATGGAGATTTACCTTCATGGACTTGGCTGTGTTTGTTTGCCAATCATTTAATTATTAAACTGATTATATACCCAGCTAACTCTGAACTACCCACGGTAGCCACAGATCCCTGTTCTTGGCTGAAAGGAGCAGGACCCTATGTGGTCTTCTTCTAGCTCATCCCCCCAAGGTTCGATGTGTTGTGTGTTCTGATGCTTTTCTGCTCATCACAGTTGTAAAGAGTGGGTTCTTTTTTGCCTTCCTCTCAGCTCAAAACATAACCATGGACCATAACCATCTCAGAACAGAGGCAAGGCAAGGGTCTCCAACAGCACCTATCATCGAACTACCACATCGTGCTGACATCACCTGCTTCTCATTCACATCACTGGACTCCAGTGTCATGTCGGTCTCATGATGCCACAGGTGCGTCACAGAATGGTTGCGATTGTCCCATCTTTAGGTAGAACTGAGGAAGCCCCTGATCAGTGGTGAAATGTCTTCATGACTGACTAACAAGACTGGTCACCAAGACTCTGAGAGAAATTTTTACTGAAAATATTTAGTGTTTTGTCATGTTCTGAAGTAGTTTATGCACTTTGCCATTTTCAGTGGTTTATTTAATTGTGTGGTGTTTAGATGACAATTATATATTTTAATGTTGCAATATGTTTGTAAGTAGGGGGGCATGTGTTTTAGTGGTTAGCACGTTTGCATCGCACCTCCGGGGTGTCACCTGCCTTGTGCCCCGTGTCCCCTGGGATAGGCTCCAAGCTCGCTCATAACCCTATGTAGGATAAGCACTATGAAAAATCAATGGATGGATGTTTGTAAGTAAAATAATTTAAATTGTATTATGAATAGCATAGCTGTGCAAAATATATTATACTAAAGAACTATATTTTATAGAGATGAAAAGTACATATCCGGAATGCTGCTTAATATATATATATATATATATATATATATATATATATATATATATATATATATATATATATATCATAAATAACCTTGAGTAGGCAGAACAACCCAGAAATAAGGGTAAGAATGATCTGTGGCTGGATTATGCCCAGCATTTTTAAGGATATATAAAATCCACATGTTTTACATAAACCCTTTATTTTATATAAGTCAGTTTATACTTGGTAAATTTAATTCACCTGCAACTGCACTATGACTTTCTACACTTTATAAAGGGGATCTACATTCGCACACAGTGAAACAAACAAACAAACAAACAAACAAACAAAAACTATAGAGTAGCAGGGAAACTACTCACAATCGTAACCCAGTAGAGCCTACTCCATAGTCTAGAGAGAGCTGGACAAGACAAAAGACAGAAATCTCAGTTCCCATGCTGAATTGGACTGTACTGGACATTCCAGTTTCTGTTAAATGGGAAACATTGTGATACACTGAATGAGGATGCAAGATAGTAGATTAATGCGCTAATATTTTACCTTTGTGATCACATGAACATAAACTTCATTAGACCATTGTGTGAGCTTAGACCATTGTGTTTCCAAAGGAAGCACATCTAAAAAACAAAGATAAATGAAAAGATAAATGAAGCTAAACAAAGATAAATGAATCTGGGGAAAAAAAATATGGCATGTTACTCAGCCGATTATATACACAGAGAAATGGCATTGTTTGTGGTTTTGTGCTTTCACTTGACTGAATCCTTAAGCAAACACAATAAATGTGTACACATACATAACTTTATAACGTTCTAATCTTCATAATCAATGAATTCACTCAAGATGTGTTTTTGAAATGCTGTGCTCTTGAATGAGTCTTGTATGTCTCAATCCTGAGGGCAGGAAGCTGAGCAATGTGAAGCTCAGTGACTGTTACCATTGACTGATATCTGAAAATCTGTAAACAGCCCCAGCATATAGATGCTCCACATTTCTCCCTCTTTTTGTTTATCCGCAATCTTTGCAACTGCTAATGGGAATACAAATTTTAACTTTCTTGTTGTCTCTTTATCTCTGCACCACTTGGTGGGTGCCCAAGAAGTTTTATTCAACAGTGATTATCCATGATAGAGACAGACGTCCAGATCCAATTTGGATTTAAATATTATTATCCCCTACACTGCAGATGACACACTGAGAAGGATTAGGGGTGAATGGCATGGCAATGTCTGTGTTTTAGAGTCTAATTATACATTCCCCATCTACTTTATTAGGAACACCTGTACTTTCATTCAATTATCCAACCAGCCAATTTTTTGGCAGCAGTGCAGTTACACAGGTCTATAACTTCTCACATCAAACATAAAAATAGGGGTAAAAAGGATTTTAGTGACTGACTGTAGCATGGTTGCTGAAGTATTTCAGAAACCGCTTGTCTCCTGATTTTCAATCTCCTTGTTGATGAGAGAGAAGAGAGGAGAATATCCAAACTAGCAGGAAGGCTACAGTGAATATGTTTAGATGCACATCAAGAATATAGCAATATTCGAATTAGTATTGAGGCACATAAACTCCGCAGTCCAATTGCCCAATTCAGATTAAAACAATATTTTGATTCCCACCCCTGGAATACGCCAGTTTTCATTAGAAATTTGTTGCATTATTCACCTTATTCAGAAAATCCACTAAAAGGAGATATATGCACATGCTCAGTCTGCAAGGAATTATGGGTGCTAACAGATGCTTAGCTGTAAACTAGGTATTTAGGAACGGCAACTCAGGAATACGTGCCAGATTATATGTGAGATTAATCATATTATAATGCAGTATTATAAACTGTGAACTCTTTAAGATGAGAGGTCCGAAGTTTAAAAAAAACATATACATGTTATGAAGAATATGTTAAATAAAAAATTTGAGGGGGAAAAAAGGTGAAATCAAAAGCTGTTTTGTTGTGAACGTATGTATATTCAGTCGTTATGAACAAAAACTTCTGTCACTAACTTAATTGATTGGACATTAATGTGTAGTTTAGAATATGATTTCCTTTTAATATATGTACACGTAGGCTAAAATCTGATTTAGGTCATAGTTCATAGGATCATAGTTGATAAGCATGTGTAGTCGAAGCTACAACGTCATGGCTGCATTGGTGTGTATTTGGCCAGTGGACTGACTGTCGCAACAGACCTAAACGTGCCAGAGACGGCACACAGGTTTTTCAGTGGCTTTAGGGTGAATGTCAAAAGTGTTCATTCATAAACAAAAAGAATGTTTACAAAACCATACATGAACCCGTGAACATACCGAACAGATACTAAATCCACGTACTAATGTGAAATTTTGTGTATTTCCTGTTATGTTTACGCAATTAAATGTTTCGTTTGGGTTGTTTGTCTTGAAGGATTAGAGAGGTAATTTTGAGACGCTCCCTAAAGCCGACGTGTCCTGTGACACGCTGTCAGTCCACTCGAGGACCCGCCTCCTCGCCTATTCCCAATGGCTGAACAGGGCAACGAGTAAACGCACGTCGGCACGGAGTAGTCTCACTGTGACTTCTGTTAAAAACGTGTTTGTTTTGTTTTTAAATAGATGTAGCCTACGTTTTCTGCCAGAATTACACTAAATGAGGCTTGTCTATTCTCTTCACGCCGGGTATCGTGTCAGATTTCAATTTTAAATAAACCTACAAAAGGAACAACTACTTCTAATGTCGGATTTTCCCTTCAAAATAATACTCCCATTCTCCCCCCACAAAGTATTTGTATTTGTAACAAAAATTCCAAAGCACTGTTAAAACTTTATATCTAACAGTATGCGGTAACAGTAGCCTAAAAACATTGCAACACAATATCATCGCTCCCTAACAATCTCACAGACTTTGTATCCCACTACAGTCTGAAACAGCTAGAGCGCGTAACTAGATATTCAAAAACAATACGTAATCCCATAATGCACCGTTCATCGACTTGCAGCATTACCTCATCCCATAAGGCTTTGCGCGGAGAAGAATCTTCTGGTGGTATGGTAGTCTAGGCAACGCGCCTTATCTGAACACTGTGGAACGCCCCACGAATCGCCTCCAGCCAATAAGAGACTTCAGGCATGACATCATTGGGAGGCCTATTTTTAGTGTGGCAGCGGTAGCAGATAAGGTTGGCCTCCACGCTGGAAGAGTTCAGAGTATACAGACTTCGCCACAGAGAAGCGACCGAGAGACGAGCGGTGCTGAAATCAAAAATAAAAGTTTAGAACCATATGCTTTCCGACAGCCGACGATCCGAAAGCTCATAACAGGGCCAGGTATACTGGTTTATTATCTCGTCTTCGAGTGGTTGAGTTCGTTTCGATAACTTTTTTTTTATTATTTATTCCACGGTAAAGTTTGTTACGGGACGCGGAGTGTAATCAAACAGGACTGAAGTCTGAAGCCGCCTGCTGTTGGTAGGCTCCCTGACACTATTGTACACGTTGTTGTTTTATAAAAATCAGAAGCAGGCTGAAAGAAGACTAGGGTGAATCGGGAGTGTGAGTGAAACAACTGCTTGAGCCAAAAGTTTTTGGTTTGTCTTTCTATGTCTACTAAGATGGAAACTACTTTCTACGACGACTCTCTGAGCGGCGCGTTCTCGCAGCACGACGGCGCCGCGTTCGGATACAACGCCAAGACGCTGAAGCACAGCATGACCCTGAACCTTTCGGACCCGAGCAGCACGCTCAAGCCGCACCTGCGCCCCAAAATAAATGACATTCTCACGTCGCCGGACGTCGGCCTCCTCAAGTTGGCCTCTCCCGAGCTCGAGCGCCTTATTATTCAGTCCAGCAACGGTCTGATCACCACGACTCCCACTCCAACCCAGTTCCTGTGTCCTAAAAATGTCACGGACGAGCAGGAGGGTTTCGCCGAGGGCTTCGTGCGCGCGCTGGCCGAGCTCCACCACCAGCACATGCCGCCCAGCAGCGTCACTACGACCCCTCAAACTACCATCAACAACTCCATGGCGCCCGTGTCGTCGATTGCGGGCGGAGCCGTGTACAGCTCGACCGTGCGCTCGGAACCACCGGTATACGCCGACCTGAGCACGTTTAACCCGCCTATCACCACGGCACCGAGCTTCACCAGCGCCAATCCGGCCATGAGCAGCTACACGACCACGTCTATGCCACCACAGCAGCAGCAGCAGCAGCACACCATGGCCGTGCAACACCCGCGCCTGCAGGCGCTCAAAGAGGAGCCGCAAACTGTGCCCGAGATGCCTGGGGAAACGCCGCCGCTCTCGCCCATCGACATGGAGAGCCAGGAGCGCATCAAGGCCGAGCGCAAGCGCATGCGCAACCGCATCGCCGCTTCCAAGTGCCGCAAGAGGAAGCTGGAGAGAATCTCCCGCCTCGAGGACAAGGTCAAGACGCTGAAGTCGCAAAACTCAGAGCTGGCATCCACCGCCAATATGCTGCGCGAACAGGTCGCCCAGCTCAAACAGAAAGTCATGAACCACGTCAACAGCGGCTGTCAGCTCATGTTGACGCAGCAGCTGCAGACATTTTGAAGAGGGCGAGAGCGGACATATGGAGTTGTCGCGTAACGGACTGAAAAGGACACGCTAACCAGAGGTGGCAGGCCGGTAATCTCTACTGGCAATAGCCCACCAGGACCGGGAACTGTGTGACCGCGCGCCTTTACGCTTTGGCGCGTAAAAGGATGTCCGGATTGGAGTTGAAAACTCCGCCGACTGCGTCCGCTGGTGACAAACCGGGCAGCACCGGACAGCATGAGAGCCTCGCACTGTTACATGTTGTTTCTTTTTTTCCTAATGACAAAAAGAGACTCAACCTTGCTCACTTTTGACCAAGTTGTGCATGGACCTAAGCTTTACAGGAGCACTCAGTATTAGAAGAGAAAAAGAGAACTGTGATAGGAAACATTGTCGCTTGTACTGGCGAGCCAAAAGCAGGAAGTTGCGTCCACTTAAGTCTGAAAAAAACAAAACATTTTTTTTTTGACAAAAGCTGCCTGACTTCTGAGTTGCAATGTACTTTTACTGCTCTTAAACTGAATCAAATTGATGTTGAGTTAGTCGAGCTTCAGCAGTTTCTTTTTCTAAAAAGTTTTTTAATGAGGTTTCACTCATTATGTGTAAATAAAGACAAAGATGAGTACTTAAGTTTACCATTTGTAATAAAAGTACTACATGATTTTTTTTTAATGTTTGTTTTCTGGCCTCAACAGAAACTAATCAATATTTATGAACTGTAATAAAAGTATGTCGAAACGAAAACAATGTCTCTTGTCTCTATGGAAATATGTGTGCTAGGGCCAACACAAACATGTTTACCCATGATTTCAGAGCAGCTAGTGCAAGGAACATTCTATACACAGCCTGAAAGCATGTATCTCTCCTCTCACAACACATCAACACAAAGTAAATTTTGTTCATTCATTTAGGTATAGTAAATCTACACAATTAATCCCTTAATCTAATGTGGTGTGAATAAAGCTTTCAGCACTACTTGTTAGTCTGACCTGTAGCATTTTTATTTTATTCACATGTAGTTACAGTTTCACAATGTAACTATTGTTAATAAAGTGTTAATACAGGAAAGCCTGACTACAGTCTTGGAGGGCTGGAGTCCATATGTTAGTAATTTCTCTACTTTAATACATAATAAACCTGGTAATTAATTGTCTGTGAACAGAGAAATCAGCCAACTGCTGGACTGTAATTGTGCACCACTTAATATTTGTGCCATTTTAGAACACTTACATCCTTCACTGAGTGATTTTATTTGCAAAACAGTGCCCTAAGCTATTAGCATATTAAAATTAAGTACTTTTACTGCCACTGCATTAGTATATTAGACGTGTCCACGTTTACACTTAGCCATTAAGAGTGCTAGGATGTCATGGTTTGTACACAATAAACATGCATTCAGTGAATATCACTGTAAAAACAATAAAATTTATCACTTAATTTAACATCCAGATTAAGTTTATATTCTAAATTCATAATTGATTAGTTTTATTTAGTAACCGTACAACAGGTAATAAGCCAGCTTTATAAAGTCGATCAAAAAACTTGGACACAGGTCTATAATTTTTTTTTCGCACCAGGTGGTTTCAATGGCGGCTTTGTACCGCTAGAGGGCGCGATCACTCCGTGTTAAATCAGCGCAGGTCGACTTCAGGGAAGATTTTTCCATCCCAGACGTACCCTACATCTACCATAAAGAGTGTTTTCGCTACACTAGAACAACCACATCGACCATGTAGAGGCCTGATGATCAGCTGATCAGGTGTTTTAGAGCAGAAAAAAAAAACAATAAAATGTGCAATTCGAATACATTTATATGCATCGAAATGGTCTACAGGAATGTGATTTAATGTGTTCTGGTAAATTAACTTAAACAACAATTTTATTATTATAGTACAGAATAACGTGTTAGTGTTATGTGGGCAACATAGCCTATTTAAAAATTTTCAAGCAATCCACTGAGGTTAAGTTAAAGTTAAAACGGATCAGCTAGATAATCTTACTTAATTCCTCCAAAAATACGACTATTGTCAGTGATGTCCATGATGCATTGCTAGGGTTTTGTGTTCAAGATACAATCGGTATATAAAATGTAATTATACAAAATTATTATTATTATTATTATTATTATTATTTTATATGGACAATGGACATTATAACAACATGTCCTATGCACAGGAGTGGATACTGTGTGTGTGTGTGTGTGTGTGTGTTACTTTACGTCTATAATCACAATGAGTCAAATTCCTTGTTTACTCTGTTGTAAAGCACTGTTGTGTTACTGATAAAGGCTAAAACAACAAGTGCAGTCCAGAACTATACTTTAATATGTGTATTATTCGTTGGTTAAAAGGACAATAAAACTGCCTGTAAAATCCCATTTTATAATTTCTGTGTAGTATTACAAGCTGACAAAAGAAGTGTAGTCTTCCTCATTTCAAATTCATTTCAACAGATGTCATATTGAATGCAATATTTATAACAATTCCATGCAATATTTATGCTCTCTTTTCACGGTCCACGCTTGTTAAAAGGGTGACATCATACCGGAAAACCGTTCCCCACATGACTATATAAGGCGAGATAATGGTCGGAAGTCAACGTCATCTAAGCAGCCAGTAGGCGTGTCTTCCGGGAAGTGGAACTCCTCATACAGCCTGGGCTCCGTGCTCCAGTCCTTGGTCACTCTTTGCTTTTGTTATAATAAATATATCTAGCTAAAGAATTGAACTTTCTTTATTTCCCAAGAATTGTAGTTTTATAGCTTAAAAGACTGTCGAAATATTTTTCTGTAAAAATATAAAATGCTGTAAAATTTCTCATATCACCTTCGCAAGAATACATACTGTTTACCTAGATAAACACTTAATGTATGTCATATAAGGATGATGGTTTCAAATAATTAAACGAATATATAAAACACTGTTGTTCACAGACTTTGATCCTGTGACCATATAATTATTAATTTGAAATAAAAAAAGATTCCAGCTTAATTTCAAAAGGTTCTATCCTGAGAATAAAAAAAAAATCATCATAATTAATATGATCAAGTAGTGTGACATTCCTTCAACAATACAGGCTACACAAAGACTTTATTTGAGAAGATTTGCACATATTAAAGTGTGTCTAAGGCATATTCATTTATGTGTTCATGTATTTGTCTCGATAATACATGAACACAAACACAACAACAATTAATTGTTATGGTTACAGTAGTCATGTGTCAGATTTCATAGGAGTAGACACCTTAAACAAGCTAAGGATTTAAACACATCAAAAGTAAAATTATTTTCATAAATATGTAGTATGCACAAATAAAACAGTTTTTCAAATAACTACAACAAGAACTACTATTAAGACATGGATTCCTGAAGTGGACATTCACCTGCATTTTCCCGATATGTGGTTGCTAAGAGATATTTGAATGCTTGGTGATAACTCAAGCCATTGTAGGCACGCCTACAGTATGTCCAGACCTCTCAAAGGATTTTTGGTATAGGAGACCTTTCTGGAGCTCTAACCATTGACTGATGTTTTAGAGTAAGTGCCATGGGTTCAACCAAGTTTACAAATCCATATGCTATTGAAGTAATCCGGACTAGAAGGAAAGAGCTAGTTGGTGGCATCTCCAACACAGAAGACTTACTGGACCTTCTTGTCTCTAATGGAGTCCTTCTACCTGAGAACAGAGTTCTTGTATCCAGCATTGCAGCACAAGAGGAAAAGAACTCCAGAATGCTCAACATCCTGGTGTCACGAGGGGAACGGGCATGTCGGATCTTCTTCTACCCATGCCTGAAGTGTGCTCAACCTGACCTCTACCAGAACATGAAAACCTATGTGGGCCAGCTGAATGAAAACATTAAGGATACACGAAGGCAGCTGATTGGATATCTGCTAGAAAAAGATAGACAATGGCCAGTTAAAAAAATTCAGGATACCTCTAGGAACCCTTTGAATGAAGGACCATTGCATAAATCAAAAAAGACAGAGCTGGCTTCCTCCTTGAACGAATTAAAGAAGAGCTCTGCAAAACCCGAAGACTCATCAACTGTAATTTTCAAAGCAGTGTGTACAGGTGACGTGCCCCTATTACAGGAACTAATAAGAGGTGTAAATATCAATGACAGAACTGCATCGTCTGGTACCATCCTACACCTTGCTGCAGAACACGGTCAAGTGTCAGTTATAAACTTTTTGCTTTGTCAAGGAGTGAAACTCGATTTAAGGGATCATTTAGGTCACACTGCCCTCCACAAGGCGTCAGAGATGGGGCACACAGCGGCTGTAGTGGCTCTCGTAAGGGCTGGAGCTGACATCTATGCCAAAGACCAAGCCTCAAAAACCCCCCAACATTTAGCAGCACAAAATGGGCATGAAAACACAGTCAGAACGCTGGTGGTGGAGGAAAGAAGAAGCTTCAAGAACCAGACTACATTCCTGCACATGGCTGCAGTAGATGATGACTCTGTGCTGGCAGAAATTTTACTGAGTAATGGTGCCTCAGTAGACACCAGAGATGGCCAAAGGAAGACGGCACTGTTCCATGCCATTAGCCGAGGAAATGAGAAGACAGCTGCCGTGCTTCTTCAAGCTGGAGCTCAGGTAGATTCTGGAATTATTGAGGCTGCATTCGAGCTAAACAGGAAGCCTATGCTGTCACTGCTTCTGATGAACATTAAGACAGCAATGTCTGAAAATGAATTAAAATCTATTCTGTTCAAAGCAGTACAGAGGAACTTGGACATGATTGTGGCTGCTCTTATTGACAGTGGAGTTGATGTTAATGTGTGTAATGACCTGGGTTACACACCACTGCTCCTAGCCATAGAGCTGAGCAATTTGGAGGTCTTTAAAGTGTTAGTCTCAAACAAAGCTCAGCTGGATAAGAGACTACCTAATCAGATGTCTGCTCTTCACCTGGCCATCCAAAGTGGCAGTATGCCAATAACAGAGGTATGTTTATTAATAATTTTGGTATCAAATCCATATTAAAGCATATTTATGCTGTGCAGAGACACTGATCTTGGTAAATAAATTGAAAAAATGGAGGGAAAAAAATATTTGCATGTTTATTCACATTAATATAAAAGCAAATAACTTTTGAGAACCTAAAATAAGGCATTTAATCAAGTATCACCACTATTTCTTTAAATAACTTCTAAAAATTTCTTCTAGATATTACTAGATATGGGCATGAAGCCCAACATAATTGGCCCCAAAGAGCAGATGCCTCTTCATCTTAGTGCCTTACACAACCAACCTGCACTGATGGCCCTGTTGCTCCACAATGGGGCTCAGATCAATTCAGTAACTCAGGATGGATTCACTGCCCTCCATCTTGCTAGTCAGAGTGGACACAAGGAGGCTGTGGCCCAGCTGTTGGAAGGAAAGGCAGATGTCCATGCACAGGACAGACAGGCTAGGACAGCGCTACACTGGGCAGCTGCTCAAGGTGACGCAGGCATCATAAAACTGCTTCTTCTTGCTGGATCCAACACTCACACTGTTGAGAAAGACAAAAAGACTCCATTACACCTGGCAGCGATGGCAGGACATGCTCAGGCCATTTCAACCCTGCTTTCTGCAAAGGCAAACGTTGCAGCCAAAGACATGGATGGCTGTACAGCTCTGCATTATGCCGCCAGGAATGGGCACGTACATGTGGCTGCTGCACTTCTCACATCTGGTAGGAATAAAAATGTGAATGAGAGGAACGTTTGGAGGAGGACACCTCTACATTTGGCTGCAGAACATGGCAAGGAGCTTGTGGTCGGTCTGCTGCTGGAAAGACAAGCCAAGATCAATGCCACTGACAATAATAAAGACACGCCGTTACACTGGGCCTGTCGAACAGGGCATCTGGGTACAGTGCAAAAGCTGGTGAACTGGACTCTTGGAGAGAAGGTAAACCTCAAGGCTACTAACAATGTGATGAAAACACCCCTTCAGGTAGCAGAGGCAGAGAGCACCCTAAACCACCAGAACATTGCTGTGCTGCTGAAGAGGAAGATGTTTCTCATAAAATAAAAAATAGCCCATGTCAGAATGTGTTGATGAAAGAAATCCTGTTGATTAAAAGCTTTTTTTTTTGGTTGAAATCTGTTTCATCACATTGCACATTTGCAGAACTATAACCAGGCAATGTAATATAATGAGATACATGTAATGCATGCTAATTTTTTCATCTAAATAAATGCTACATCAACATCTGGTCACTAGGTGTCAGCCAAATGCTGCATTTTTATACAGCCCAATGCAAAGAGGTAAAGCTTCAAAACTACTATTAAATGCTATACTGGTTTATAGTGGTGATTATTGGAGAAGAATTAATTTACTAAGTAAACTCTACTTAGTAAATCTTACAGACTAATGTACTCTATACCCACTGAGTTTTCCTTTTGGGTGGATTGCCTGTTTAAGTAACGTCATTCATATTGAAACTGATACTAAGGTGTGTTCAGGGTGTTCATATATCCTTCCTCTGTAATTGTCGCTTATTCTTTTTAAAGAAATTCTTACCACTTACAGCTACATGGGCACTGTACAAAAGGTACCCGGTTTGGAATCTACAGTGGTGCTTGAAAGTGTGTAGAATTTTCTATATATCTGCATAAATATGACTTATTACAACATCAGATCTTCACACAAGACCTAAAAGTAGATGAAGATAACCCAATTAAACAAATGATATGAAAATATTATAATTGGTCATTTATTTATTGAGAGAATTATCCAATATTATATATCTGTGAGTGGCAAAAGTATGTGATTCTTTGCTTTCAGTATCTGGTGTGACCTCCTTGTGCAGCAATAACTGCAACTAAACATTTCCAGTAACTGTTGATCAGTCCTGCAGATCGGCTTGGAGGAATTTTAGCCCATTCCTCAGTACAGAACAGCTTCAACTCTGGGATGTTGGTGGGTTTCCTCACATGAACTGCTTACTTCAGGTCCTTCCACAACATTTCTATTGGATTACGGTCAGGACTTTGACTTTGGCCATTTTGTAATAAACATTAACTTTATTTTTCTTTACCCATTCTTTGATAGAACAACTTGTGTGTTTAGGCTCGTTGTCTTGCAGCATGACCCACTTTCTCTTGAGATTCAGTTCATGGACAGATATCCTGACATTTTCCTTTAGAATTCACTGATATCATTCAGAATTCATTGTTCCATCAATGATGGCAAGTCATCCTGGCCCAGATGCAGCAAAACAGACCCAAACCATGATACTACCACCACCATGTTTCACAGATAGAATAAGGTTCTTGTGCTGGAATACAATGTTTTCCTTTCTCCAAACATAATGCTTCTCATTTAAATTAAAATTTCTATTTTGGTCTCATGCATCCACAAATCATTTTTCCAGTAGCCTTCTGGCTTGTTCATGTGATCTTTAGCAAACTGCAGACGACAGCAATGTTATTTTTCGAGAGCAGTCGCTTTCTCCTTGCAACCCTGCCATGCACACCAGTGTTGTTCAGTGTTCTCCTGATGGTGGACTCATAAACATTAACATTAGCCAATGTGAGAGAGGCTTTTAATTGCTTAGAAGTTACCCTGGGTTCCTTTGTGACCTCATGGACTATTACACGTCTTGCTCTTGGAGTGATCTTTGTTGGTCGACCATTCCTGGTGAGGGTAACAATGGTCTTGAATTTCCTCCATTTGTACTAGGGATACACCGATACCGATATCAGTACTCGGGTGTCAGGCCGATACTGTGCTCATGTAGTCGTACTCGTAAAACTACCCCGATAAAACTGTACCGATACCACTTTATGACAACGTGACATAGCCTAACCTCTCATCAGTTGAGCAGGTAGTTGGAAGAGGAGCAATGTCAGCACTTTGGAAATATTTTAAGATAAGTGATGGTGATAAAAGTAGAGCAGACTACAAACTATGCTCTGCTAAACTGTCAAGAGGAGGGGTAAAAAATAGCTCATTTAACACAAGCAAATTGATTAAACATCTAAAGAACAAATATAACGCCGAGTGCAAAGAGTTTGCTAATGCTAGCAGCGGGAAACAGCAACAACCAACTTTGCAGAAAATGTCCAGAGACAACCCACGGGCAGTAAAAAATAACAGAAGCTTTTACCCAGTTTATTGCTCTTGATAACCAACCGTTGTCAGTTGTTTGATGACATGCTTCAGACATGGGGCATTCCGAAAAGTGTGGAGTACTCATATCGGTACTTGGTATCAGCAAGTACCCAAATGTAAGTACTTGTACTTGTACTTGGTCTGTAAAAAAGTGTTATCGGTGCATCCCTAATATGTACACAATCTGTCTGACTGTGGAAAAACTCTTTTTCTGAGGTCCTCAGAAATCCCCTTTGTTCATACTATCAGACTCTGATAGATCCCTGTTCTTTACATAAAACAGGATGCTCACTCACACCTGATTGTCATCCCACTGATTGAAAACACCTGACTCTAATTCCACCTTCAAATTAACCGCTAGTCCTAGAGGTTCACATACTTTTACCACTCACATATGTAATACTGGATCATTTTCCTCAATAAATAAATGACCAAGTATAATAGTTTTGTCTTGTTTTTTAATTGTGTTCTCTTTATCTACTTTTAGGACTTCTATGAAAATATGATTAAGTTTTAGGTCATATATAAGCAGAAATATAGAACATTCTAAAGGGTTCACAAACTTTCAAGCACCACTGTACAGTGAAACTTGGGATAAGCAATAAGATGGTCTAAATACTGAAGGCAGACAAGCATGAACTTTCTGTTTTTTAATGCTGAAGAAATTAAATCATAAGATATTAAAGAATATTTTGGACATGTGTTTCACAAAAAAAAGGAATTTGCCATCTGCCCCATTCCTATATTTTGCCTAGGGCCCCCAAATCATTAAATCTGCCCCTGTACGTACATACACACACACACACACACACACACACACACACACACACACACACACACACACACCGATCAGCCATAACAACTAGCCATTAAAACCATTAAAACTGCCTAATATTGTGTAGGTCCTCCTTGACTCCACAAGACCTCTGAAGGTGTTCTGTGGTATCTGGCATCCAGATGTTAGCAGCAGATCCTTTAAGTCCTGTAAGTTGCGAGGTGGGGCCTCCATGGATCGGACTTGTTTGTCCAGAACATCCCACAGATGTGCAAAGTAGACACCCCAGTCAACTTGCCAAAAGAAATATATGATCATTTTAAATATGAGGAGTTATGAAAAACTTAGATTGAATATCTTTACCCTAGTTGTCCTCAACTGTAAATGCAAATTCCTAAAAGCAACACCTCTTTTTTTAAAAAAGCCTTTCAGAATCATATTGTATTTGTTCTTCACTATCTTAAAAAAAAATGCAAAGGCAAAGTAGAAAAAAACAACAACTCTTGAACCTGCTTTGTGAATTTAGTTTCTTTGGTGACCCCTAATTATTATTATTATTATTATTATTATTATTATACTACTCAGGAAGCCATTTGCACATGTGATATTTGTGTAATTATTTATATTATTTATTTTGCATTGCGTTGCTTTTGATAGGGGGGGGGGGGTGTAACTGTCACAAAGAGGGCGCTAATGCAACCATATAAATGAAGAAGAAGACGAAGGGAAGGAGAAGAAGAAAGAGAAGAGGAATAACAACAACATCAACAACAACAACAACCAGAATCCAGACCCTGCTACAGAGCTCGTGATCCCCTGATAACAAAGAGGTCACCCGTCTTCAGCTATGCGGCGCGTGACACACGCTCACTGACGTCACTGCTTTCGGTTTTTGTGCGCGTGTCACGTGATTCCCCATTTCCACCCCACGACAGCTGGAATGTCCAGGAATGAAGAAAAACAGCTTGGAAAATTAAATCGATTATGGCTTCAGAAAGAAAGAGAGGGTAAAACCTGCCTTCCATTCAGATTAGAGGTTTCAGTTTGGAGCGTCGGAATGTTTCTTTCTTTTTCTTTTCTTTTATTTATTGCTAAAACGTGCTTGTGATTGTGTGAGCAGTAGCTACAGTACGTTTAATTGTTTTGATTTGTCTGTTTTTAAATCCAGAAGGTCGCATTAAAGATGTGCACGGCTCAAGACCAAAACTTGTGAGTTATTCATCCAAGCACACTTCTACAACAATTAGCTATTGCTCCTGTTATGTTTTTCTAATTCATATTGCCATTGTTCCTCTAGGCGACGTTAAATTCGGTTGCAGCCGTGAAAAAATGGATACCAAGCATCAAGAAAGAAATTGAATATTACCTGCAGGTATAAACCACATCATACTAAAGTGGTGCACACTGTTTTAAAAACAGGAAGTGCACGTGTGTCTGCTTATAGGAGGTCATATCATTGCTTGTGTTTATATGCGAAGGATTTCAAGTTCATTCATACCGACTGCGGATTCAATATGAACTGTTTACATGTTTCCTAAACTGGACACTCTGTAGGCAATCTTTATTTATATGCACGTTACATGATATTCGAGCCGAATTTATGCGCATGCGTGGAGGGAGCGTTAGGATCAACGTTACCATAGCAACGAGAATTGCGTGGTCAAGTTAGCGTGAGGGCAATAACACAATAATGCACACATTATGAACGCTATAATGCATGTAATGGGTTTAAAGCCGTATTTGAGGTGGGGGGGGGGGTAAAGTGAAAATACAATTGAAATATAGTGAGCAGCTATGATGGTCTGGGCCTATGCATTGTTTATAACAACGTAATATTTCCCCAATTTTGTAAAATGGTCCGTATTTCACAGCCAACATAATAGTAGTGTAGTGCCAACACTGAGGAAGCAGTACATGATATTCACTCCTGAAGCCATCGTGATAGGTAAAGTTAATTATCACTCTCTGAGTTACTATTTTCCAATGAATAAATTTTTGAGAGCTCTCTGCGTAAATATCACAAACTCCGCCAGGCATTTTCAGCAGCATTAACGCTAAATAGTAATGAACTCCAACTTGGTCATTTAATTTCCTCGCCTCAGGACTCCGACTCTGCTATCACAATCAAAAGGTCAAAGCAACAAACATTCACTTTGAGGAAAGTTAAGCGTTGGATGATGATGTCGACTCCGCAGTCCGCAACGTGATTGGACAATAATTTAACACGTGTTGTGCTGGTCACTCATGTGATTTTTTTTTTCTTTTTTGTACAACATTTATCGGATCATTTAACACAATATGTGTTGAAATAGTAATAACACAAACAGTGTGTACGATATTAACACATCCTTTCTGAGGGTGGGATAGGCTTCAGGCTCTGCCGTGACCCTGTGTAGGATGATGCGGTACTGAAAATGGATGCACGGATAGATGGGGTTTGGTGTTCTGCAGTTTAAGAGCCACTGAAACATTTGTGGCTAATTACAGACATTTTTTAATATGTAGCTTTTCCCTGGTGGACCTTCTTAAATGCTTTGTTCATGAGCACAGGCAGTATGTACAACACAGGAAATATAGACTAGGTTTTGTCCAAATTTATCCCCCTCTTTATTACACTGTGTATATATTCTGAATGTTTGGCACTGAGCCAGTGTTACTGAGGCCAGTGTGTGTCCTGGATCTGCCTCAAAATGTTCATTTGATCCTAGTCCAACCTCACAATTATTTTAAATAGATAAAAATTTGTAACATGAACTGCATTTTCTTACTGATTTATTCCACAGGGCATGCATCATGACCATAAGGTTAAAATATAGATAGAGCACACTTGAGCAGTTGTCTGTTACGTGTTGGACTTACCAATATACACATAAAATAGACAGATGACAGTGCACAAGGTAAAAATTATAAATGCATATTTTATGGCTCTATGTGACTATATACATTATAACAACTTCAAAGTAACACTTGTAGTCGTAGCTACTGAGAACTGGTCCACAAGCATTTGTTTATGATATGGGTGAGGCGAGAGGGCAAGCCCAGGAGAGTACACTGAGGTTGGCCTCGGGCTCCTGAGGTGCGGCTCTCCAAAAATTTTAGCAATTGATAAACAAAGTCTATGTCCTTGGGATTTTAAGAATGATTTAACAATGAAAACTGTATAATCACTGATATGGTGAAGCTTTGTTTAAGGAGATGTAAACAATCTCAGGTATCAGAGCTTTGTAAGAGTAAGTTTTTTGGGTTTTTTTCCAACACAAACACTTTCGGTTTGTCTGACCAACTGCATTTTTTGTCTTATTAACTTCAAGAGAAATAAAAAGAGATTGATGAGGGAAATACTGTTTATAGCCACTATAATGTAGGCAGAAACAAAAACTAACTTGTCTTACTGATGTTCCATGACATTAAATGTAACTATAAACAGTTAAAAGGTGGTTCATTAATAAATAAAAATGGCTATTGTACTTCAGGACATCCTGTTATTGGAAATTTTGTGTTATTCCTTAGACACTAATACTCCAATAATTTATTTCCATATAAAATAAATCATAGGCATACTGTGTTGAAAAGTGCTGTATTAGCCAAGCATAATGAGCAAGTTCCTACAAATTCACCAAAGCGATTACTCACATTGAACATTGAGTAGTACAACATTTCAGTGAAAATAAAAACATACTGAAAACAGGTTTTTTGTTTGTTTGTTTTTGTTTGGGGGGGGGGGTCACCTTAAATGATCACATGCCCTCTCTGTTCCTTCACCTCGTTGTCTGTTGTACCTGTAGCAGTCCCAGTTGTCCCACTATCCAGAGAGGAAGATAGCAGAGTTCCAGCACCAAATTGAGCAACTGGAAAAAGAGTACAAGGCTTATCTTAAGAAACTGCACTTTTTAGACCCCAGCTGTAAACACCGTCCATGGAGCCCCAGAGCGTACACCAAGAGGAGGCCAGACTCTAAAGGCGATCAGTGCATTGGTTCGTCAATGTGATCTATTTGTACTGATGCATATGACATATATAAACTACAGTTTCCCACAAATTCTAGTTTACATTAAATGCAATTTCTCAGTGTGCCATGATCAGCGTGAACTGTTCTTTTAGACTTCCTAAACATAACAATGTTCTTATACTTTGTTACAGCTAAGAGACTCTGTGCCACTGGTCCTGGTGATCAAGCCAGTTATCAAGAAAGTTCTGCAACAGCTACCTCAAATAAGCAGGATCTATATAACTCAACACAGCCAGGTCCTACACACCCTTCTGATCTTCCAGACCAGGATCTTCCACTCTCCTTTGACCACTCAAGGCTGTCAATAGCAGTCGCTGGGTCTCGGGGGGCTTCCTCAGGGCAGCAGAATGAAACAAACATCCTGGCACATGTCCTGCATAACAGCCTCCCCAACCTGCACAGCTCAGCTTTAACACGAGTTTCAGGACTGCCAGAGAGAAAGGGGGCAAAACCTTCCCTCTGCACTGAAAAAAATGAGGCTAAGACAGAGCACATGTTGGGACTGGGCTGCTACTCGTCTTCCTCAGATGAAGAGAATTAAAGTTTTAAACATTTCGGTGATCTCACTGCTTTGTTCATATGCACGTTTGTAAATTTTGTTGTTTCCTTATTCCATTTTGTGCTTTCTAAAAAAAATATGATATTGTATGTAGCTGAAATAAATAGATTTTTAATAAATGACTTGACATGTATTTCACTGGTAATGAACGTTTAGCATTTTGAGCATTTCAATCACTAAGAGTTTGAAAAATCCAAAATGAGTCTTTGTGTTTTTCTCATTTTGCCAATTTCAGTCACGTTGTTCTTCTCAGACCCGGAATCTACTGAGTTTTTTTGGTATAACTGGTATAACTGGTACAATGTCTCTTCTGGAACACATCACTAATGTAATTGTGTGATTTGGCTTTACCTGAGTGGGTGTTTTTTTAACTTCATTTCAGCAGTTTCACACTGAGACATTGAAGCTCATTACATAATGACCCCACCACAAAAGCTGTTCAACCACATTTGCATCTTACTGGATTATCAGTAAGCAGAGATATGCTGACTCAGAGAGAGAGAGACGGGTGATGCGTTTGTATGAAGAACACACTTGCTCCACTAATCTGTTCGCTTGTAAGGCATCCCACGCCAACCCCAAAACCATTCTTCCTTTTTTCTTCAGCAATGGGAACTGCTTAGTGTGCAACACTTCGGGGAAATGAAGCCGTTTTCAGTAGTGAGGCTTTAATAGGACATATGTGGCTTCAGTGACATGTACACTCATGGACAGGGTTTCCCTTACCTGTAAGGGGAGAAATGAAACTTGCGAAGCTCTACCTGCATAATACAGCATCTATTGGTGAAGTTTCCTTCATATTACATCATGCGTTTACTCATCTGATCTCATGTTATTACATACATGTACTCTATGCCTAATGCCCCAGTATAGTGATGGGGGCACTATACTCTAAAAACAGCACCGTCTTTGAGATGAGATGTTACACCGAGGTCCTGGCTCTCTGTGGTCATTAAAAATCCCAGGACACTTATCGTAAATGAGTATGAGTTATCGCCGGTGTCCTGGCGCAATTCCCCCATTGGCCCTTCTCTATCATGTCCCCTAATGAATTGGCTACATCACTCTCCTCTACTCTACACTAATAGCTGAAATGTGGTGGGCGTTGTGGTGCACTACAGCTGCCGTCACATGATCCAGGTGAATGCTACACACTAGTGGTGGTTGAGGAGATCCCCCCCCCCCCCCCCCCCATACTATGTAAAGCGCTTTGAGTGTCTAAAAAAGTGCTATATAAATGGAACTGTAACTAACTAATTGGATGTAATTCCCCAACTTGCTGGAATGGCTGTCATTTACGCAGCCTGCATCAACAGCTGTGTTAAAAAATCTTCCATTCGGGTGACATATGATGGGTAGCTCATCACACCAAATGTTTGTTTCTGCTGCTTCATATAGTATCATGCAAACTGTGTCAAGTATCTCACAAAGGAGCATTCATACCTTCTTTGTCATTTTTTTCTATTGTGGTTTAGCTAGTTTAAAATTTAAATTTTGAGGGTGACACAAAGGTTTTGCCATTACACTGGTGAAAAGTGGTCTTAGCTTTAGGTTTCCAACCATTCAAACGCTGACAGGAGAAGAAAATTTGCTTGTATGAAACAATTTCTTAGAATACGCTTTTGAAGTGGCTGAAAAAGATAGGACAAAAAAATGAGTGGTAATGACTGCTTTATTCAGGGTTGAGGGTTGCAGTGAAGGACAGGAAAAATATAAAACTCTTTGGTACTGTTCAACTTCCGATAATTTTGTGTTGAAAATTAGCAAAGACAAATGAAGAAAACTCAACCGCCAGACAGACCTCATCTGCTGTGACGAAATCGAGCTGCCTGTTCCAGTAAACTGTGAACGTGTGTGTATGTATCTGTGTCTGGAGGATATGCAGCATAAAGGGCGCAGGTTAAAGAGATGCCGCTTTCTTTCTGGTTTAAACCACACCACGAATCTCCACCCCAACACCCACTCTGTTCTCATGCAGACCCCTGAGAATGAAGGATGCAAGACTGCAAACTCATGCAGACACACATACACGCAGAGTGTTTCATGTGGAAGCTTCTGTTCCTTCGTGGTTGTATGTAGGGTTTGTGAAACTATATTTATTCTGCTACATCATTGTTTACATAATCAATGACACGAAATTTGTGTTTGTATGAGAACACATAGTGTTCGTTTAAGTTTGTAGAATATGTGTATTCGGTTCATAAAAATAACTCCTCACCAAGTGCTCACCTAGACTTCGTGTTGTATGTTAGCTTGTTACCCTTTTCATACAGCACATGCTGACTGACAGGATGCTGGTGGTCTTTGGTGTACACACAATGTGGATTTTCTGAAAACTGCTTTCTAGGTCATTCGAAAATAGTATGACATTTGAGTGACCAATGAAACCGTTCTGGCTGTTCTGAAACAACAGCTAATAAAATACTGACTTGGGCATTTTCTAACTGTATATACTGTATTAATCAACAATAATATGGATGGAAGGGAGAAATACTGAAAAGGAGGGAAAAGTGTGAGGTTTTGTTGAAAAATATCACAAATGCAGTAATCATGTGAAAGTGCATGTTTTTTTAATTGTGAAAGATCAACGAACCAATCATAATCACAACAGCCAACTTATTCTCTTCTGAACTTGCTAACCTATTGTAGTAACAAAAAAAAAACATTAACGTATATATATTGATACGAATAAGTTCTCCAATGATAAAATGATCGTGCCTATTATTAAGGGGAGAGTCACTGCAACACTCAGTATGTTTTCATGGACAGCAATAATCTAATAATTATTGACCTTATTCTGAATAAGACAATATTGTGATTAAGGTGTTTACATGAGTTGCTTTTAGAATATTACTTTCATGTTCCTGTTTTACATGTTATAGAACATATATGGATTAACGGCACACGTCATTATGTCCCCACGCCACGCCATCCGACGTCCCTCCAGAATTTCACGTATCAACATACAGTTGGTCTTCGTTATGGAACTGTATACAGTTTTGGGTGTTTTTATTTTTTATATTACGAAATCTTCAAGTGCAGTTGATTATTTGTCATGCTATATGTGCTAATAGATGACTGCTTGAAGCCGTGGGCTGCGTCTGAAATCGCGTACTTGCCTACTATATAGCAGCTGAGATACGTGTATTTCACCTACTATATACTGTAGTAGGCAAGTACGCAGTTTCGGACGCAGCCGTGCTCTCATTTGCCGTCAAACAGTTGAGCACTGCCGTGTGTGTACATGTCCTGTGGCAAAATGCGGTGAAAACTCCCACACGACATTAATAGTGTGATTAAGGTGTGTACATGTCTGTAATGCACTCCAATAATGCGACTAAAACAGGAATACTCCACATGTCTTAATTCCATTTATGTTTACTTCGAGTATGACTTTAGTTGGATTAAGGTCATCAATAATCGATGTTTACTTGCTTGTTTCTTAATCAGAGTATTGTCTTAATCAGGTTAATATTGGATTAGTGTTGTCCATGTAAAAGTACTGAATGAAACATCATCTAGTCATTACCTTTCTTCATCAGTATAAATATGTCAGCCATCTTGTTTGTCACCAACATATTAGTTTACCAGCCAACTGATAGCAGCATTTCAGAGGTGCAGATGACTGAAACTTACATTGGGGTCACTAGAACATGATGTCACCTACTTTTTGCTAACCATGATGTAACCCCCCAACCCCCTTTTTATTTTTTAATAGGGTGTGGCAACAAATTACTAAACTGAGTCTATAAGATAATATTTCAAAGCCCATATATCAGGTAACTCATGGCCACAAATTTCTATTAGTCATTATTACTTATGAAAAATAAATAAATAAATAAATTTTTTGTGTAATAAATTCTTGCCCTTGGGGGAATTATTTGTGACAGGAACAGGCAAAAAATTCACTTTGAGAATTTGCTTAATGTGATGTGATTTAATGGTATTTCCATGTGACAATGCCAGTAACTTCACTATGTCTTTATGTGTCATTACAAGATTGAAGTAATATGTAATATTGTCAATCACCATGGTTAAGTTTCTGTGCTCACAAACATCTCATAAGATTTTCTTACAGTGTCTCAATAATTTTACAATACAATTGCCACAATTTAAGTATTTTGTGGCCACCAAATACATCTTTAGATGTCTTGCGGCCTCAATAAAGTAATTAATGGCAATACCTCATTAAATAAAAATCATCAACAATAATGTCATGTCACTGGCTCTGTATGTACAGTAATAGTTCCTGATGACAATAATATACGTGTTTTGTAGGATGTATCAGCTGGGCTAATGAACTGTTTTGTCATCATTGTAGATTCCAAACTTTACATTGATTAAACAAGAAAATCAAATGTGTGACAGTTCATTCATAACTTGTTAATGAAATGTCTACCTTCTCATGTGACAGATCTGAGAGGTGACTAATTTGAGATAATACAAGAGGGCTTTTCTTCCCATGATGTCACCACCTTCAGCATGCAAAATCTTAAGGGCAGGGCATGAGTTCTGCAAAGACAAATAAGAGAGAAGAAGAAGAAGAAAAAGAAGAAGAACGTGGGAGGAAAGTGTTCAAAGGTGTCTACCATGCAATTTTTTTTTTTAAAGGAGGTGCTATATTGTGTCAGACACATACTCGCTCTTTAACCATTCAGACACACACAGAGAAGCAAGCATGCACAGTAAACTCAGGTACACGTACCCTCCAGTGTTCACAGTTGATGCTGCAGGAGGCTTTCCTCCTCAGCATCAGGCTGCAGGCATCGAGCCTCCCCTGGTCCCCTGCTGGACATTACCTCCTGCCCGAGTTCGGGCCAAGACAAGGGGCTGTGGAGGAATGAGTTCTGCAGTATGCCTCCTGATTATGGTCCTTCTGATAGTGTTTGCTGTGCTGGGACTTGGAGCCTATCAGATCATGAAACTGCAGACAGAGCTGCTACATCTGAAACAGGTGAGACCTATCTTCAGCGTGTCTGTCTCTTTGTCTTCCTGTCTGTTTTTTTCCCAGAGACTGTTCGCCTATAAATAGCAATAAGCTAAAATCTATGCAATCACTCTATGCAAAATAGTTTTTGTAAGAAACCCAACTATATGTCCTTATAACAGATACATAATTACATAATTAAGTAAGAAAATGGTCAACAAAAGTCAAGCCATCTGTGGCTGAACCACTAGTATATATTTAAAACTGTAGATGATAGAGATATACATATACATGTGTGTGTCATTAATATATATATATATATATATATATATATATATATATATATATATATATATACATGTATGTGTGTGTGTATATATATATATATATATATATATATATATATATATATATATATATATATATATATATATATATATATATATATATATATATGTATTACATAGAACATGTAAAAGTTATTTTATTATTAGTTTCTTCTTCTATTCTATATAAAGAATTGTGCACCAGAAAGAAAGAAACTTTTAAGTTTAAACAAAGCAAAGGTTGAAATGTATATATATTAACATTTGCTTTGTTTAAACTTTAAAGTTTCTTTTTTTCTGCTGCATAGTTCCATATATAGAATTTGACATTTACTGGAGCATTTGCTTAAGATTGTGGTCACCAGTCCAGCAGTACAGGATTTCCTTTACTCAAACCAGCGAGCAGACAGTCTTGCTTTCCTATGAACTCAAACTGAGTGAGCATCAAGCATGCAAGATAGCTTCACATTTATCCATATTGATGTATTAGAATTATGTGCAAGTGTATGTTTGTGCATGCATGCACATGTCAGTCAAAAATATCATGCATATATATATGATGTGACCCTGATGTATATTACATTTCTCTTATTTTTATGACAGGAAATACACCCACAATCTGAAGGCAGTACACCACAGAGGCTAGTTGGTAAGTTCAGTCTTCTTTTAGTCTCCCACCTTGTCACGCTTCATCTATATGATATACAAAAACCACCATGCTTACAAAGATAAATATGCTAACATGCAGGATTTCATAACTTTTGCAGGGCACCAAGCAGAAGACATTATGGAGCCCAAGCATACACCAGCTGCACATCTGATAGGTAAAGAGAGACTCCTAATGTATTCAGTAGAGCCTTCTATATAATTAGACCTTATCCAAATACCAAAGTGTAATCAAAAAGACCAAGAAAACACAATCTGCATATTTGATAGGTAAAAAAGAGCTGAATTACCAGGAGGCATTTAGCAGATTTTCCCTCATCTTGAGAATCCTAGTATACAGTACAGTACAAACCTGAACAATTGCACCATATCCAAGTAACCAAATCTGCACCAAACTAAATATGTAATGTTAAAACCTCACATTAATAGCAAACCAATCTATTCTATCTCACTGACTTACACAGATATCAATTAGATTCCATATTACACGGGTCTGGACCTAAACCTTGTAGGGCAGTAGATATCCAAGAGCATACTTGATTTCATGTCTAACAGCCACCAATAATGTTATCTTTTCCTTTTATCTATTCAGGACAAAAGCAGGACAATAGATTGAAGACCCTGAAGTGGGAATCAAGGCATGGCCGTGCTTTCACAGATGGCATTCTGTACCGTGACGGCGGCTTACAAGTGAATGAGACGGGCCATTACTTTGTCTACTCACGTGTGGAGTTCCAATTAAAAGACTGCAAACCAAGGGACTCTCTGATCCACACAGTGTACATAAAGAGAGGCGAACGGCTGCTAACACTCATGATCGATCATCGAGAAGGTTTCTGCCAAGTCGGAAGCAAGGAATGGTCGACAGTTGGCAGTAACCTTGGCTCCATGCATCAGCTCATGCAATATGATTGGGTGTTTGTCAATGTATCCCAGCCAACCCGGCTCAGCTCTGACCACCAAAGTAACTACTTTGGCCTTTTTAAACTCCCATAAACTGTTCCTCATATGTTTGGCATACCAGTATTCAGAGGAAATGGGAAAAGTGGATGTGAATGGCCAAATTGGCCTTTGTGTAGGAAGAAGTTTAGAGAATCATCTAAGAATGTTTGACTGTCCTCTCTATATATAAAATATCAGCCATTTTTATTGTTTACCGAACACTAACATGCTCCTGCATGGAGTGAAGTCGCAGTAGTGTTATTTATTTACAGAAATTTTTATTATGTATGTCTGGGCATGGTCTGAATTGTATATGAATATAAATGATGGTCATATTGACCATAAGAGTCTAATAATATACATTTTGCTTTCATCAATTAGTATTAATTAAATAAATTATTGTTGTTCTTCAGAATTTGTTTAATAAATAAATAAATGTAAAAAAATAAATGTGTATACATTGGAAAAATATTAAGAAATTACTATTTTAATCTCCAACCAAAAAGAGTGCATGCAGTTACGATTATGTCACACAGTTGTTGATGATGATGGCAGGGGAAACAGTGGGCTGGTAATGGGAGAAATAGAGGAAAATATGCTAAGCATTACAATTAACATAGTTTCCAGGTCTGTTTCTATACTGACCATATAATTAACATTTTGTTGCATGAGTCATAACTTGGTTTTTGTGTTTTTTTTAACCAATTCAATTAATTATCAAATGTTTGAAACATTACTACTTTCAGCAAAGAGATGCAACATCTTCAATGTTGCATACTGAGGTTTTAAATGCCCTCTGCAGTGTTGCAGTTTCATTCCTCATCATTTCTGCAAAGACCCTCGTGCTGGCTTCATAGCAAAGCCACAGATACATGTGTAATCTTGTTTTCTATAACACACACACACACACACACACACACACACACACACACACACACACTGATTTCTGCTTCTGATGCAGAACACTGTGTCTTTTTTCAGTTTCCTTCCTGTGCTATAATTCTGGTTCAGTGGCTGGAGGTAAATTGTGAGTCTGTGAAATTTCATAAATTTGTAAAGCACAATATGCATTAATCACCTTTTGGTTTCCAATAAGACAATAAGTTTTGTGTGACACATTTTATGTTGTTAAGACTACTGTAGCAAAGTGGAGTGCAAGTAAAGTACTGTGAATATCTGTTATACCACATAAAATAGATTTGATTTGGCACTCATGTCTTTTATCAAATACCCTTTAGTGCTTCAGGAGCATTAGTCTTGGGCAATACGGTGGCGGCAAACACAGAAATGTGCGAGGCAAAGTACTGTAGTGCATTATGTAGTGTATTAAGTAACTAGGGGTGGACTTTAAATGTACTTATATTCATTTAGAGGAGAATCAATTAATAACTTTCAAAGGAAGAGAAACTACCTGGATAAAATTAGATATACAGTGGATATAAAAAGTATACCTGATAAAACTGCAGTTTTTTGTGATGTAAAAAGATAAATCATGTCAGATCGTTTTCCACCTTTAATGTGATATAGCAACCAGCAACATTCAAGTGAAAAATAAATAGAAACAGTTCAGAAAAAAAAAAAGAAAAAACTTTCTTGGTTGCATAAGTGTGCACACCTTTTTATAATGGGTCATGTGACTGTGCTCGGCATTAACCAATCACACTCAAAATAATTTTTAAACGCAATTATCATACAGCTGTCATCAATAAATAAAGAACAGCTGTTTCTGTTGGATTTTCTTGACATCTTCTTCATTTCATCTGACTCCTGATGGTCCACAAAGAGTTAACAAAGCATGCACGGGATCACATTGTTGAAAGTTATTGATCAGCAGAGTGGTATAAAAAAAAATTCCAAAACATTAGATGGTACCATGGAACACTGTGAAGGCCATCATCAACAAATAGAGAAAATGCGGCTCCACAGTGACGTCATCAAGAACAGGACAAAGGACAAGATGAAACCCTATCAGGGAGGCTGCCAAGAGACCTACAGCAACATTAAAGGAACTGCATGGATATCTGGCAAGTACTGACTACTCTCTGCATGTGACAACAATCTCTTGTATTTTGTAGGGCTGGGGGGTAGGGTGGCTAGACAGATGCCCTGTCACATAAAAAAAAAAACATCCAAGCCCACCTTAATCACCCCTAACCATTAGCCAAATTGTGTTATGGTCTGATGAGACCTATGGTGAAGCATGAGGGTGGCAGCATCATGTTCTATGGCTGCTTGTCTTACAACTGGAACTGGGGATCTGGTAAAGATAGAGTGAATCATGGATAGCTCCAAATACTGATTTATATTGGCCCAAAATCTGCAGGCCTCTGTTACACCACTGAAGATTGAAGTAAAAATCATCTTCTAGCACTATAACCACCCAAAGCACAAATCCAAGTCAATAAAGGAATGGCTTCAGAAGAAGTTCAAAATTTTGGAATGGTCCAGTCAAAACCCAGATCTAAATCCTATCATAAAAAAATGTGGAATGACTTCCAAATGGCTATGCACAGGATATTAACTCAATTTGATAGATTGTTTGATAATAGTTTTATATATCTTGGGCAATCGTGCTAAGTTGGTAGACTCTAATTCAAACTTCTGTATTACAACCAAAAGGTAATTTAACAAAGTATTAGTTAACGGCTATTTAACAGGTATTGTAAGTTTTTTCTTTTTCCTTTTTTCCCCTAAAATACTTTTAATTATACACACACACACACACACACACACACACACACACACATATATATATATATATATATATATATATATATATATATATATAATTGACTGTGCAAAACAGATTCAGCATGTCTTTCATTATGCCTGGCTGAAGATAGCAGCAAACATAATCTACATTTTTCTTTTTCCAATAGGTGGGACTCAAGATACCTCTCGTGTTCCACTAGTGGAAACCACACACACACACACACACACACACACACACACACACACACACACACTAACACACACTAACACACACACACACACACACACAGATGCAAACACCCCCAGAGGAAATGACCATTATGGGCCAAGTATGAACTTAAAGATCACTACTAGTTTGTAGTCAGACGTCTTTGTGCATTCTGGATTAAATCTAAATATTACATATGTGATGCAGGATATAAATGTCAAAAGCAACCACTCTGATATAACAATTTTCTCAGAAATGCAATATCAAAATCTTACCATAGACCACTTGCAAGGATAAAAAGGCTATGAATTACTCCGAAAATTCTTGATTGAATTTCAATTTTACTGTGAGGTGTTGATAAATCAGATTTCAAAATGAACAAGTTCCATAAGAAAGTCAACAATCATACTGGAAAAGTGACTAGATTTAAAAAAAAAAAAAAAATTATTCAACTGGTGTCAATATAATGTGGGGAAAAAATGTGTAAACTGTGTAAAGATGGTTAATCACCAAAATTAGCATAGTTGTCATTGAGTAGGCTGTATGTTTTGGAACATAGGCAATATTCCAAAAAAAAAAAAGGAGATAAATTTATTCCACATTTCTAAGATGTCTGTTGCAGACAAAACAGAAAACATATTTTGACTGGACCTCAGGCAGTTTAACAGACCGATGGGAGAAGTAAATATGATTAGAATAATTAATTCAAAATGATCAACACAAGTGATCTTTTGACATATGAGAGCTGATCATTGGACAGGGATGTTGAATAGCTTTACATAGACGTGTTCTTACCATATTTTTTTTAAACACAAAATGTTCTCTTTTTTTTAAGTAGAGCATTTCTTTTTCCTGTTTCAAAATTATCTTACAATTTTACAATTAATATTTTGTAATCAAATCAAATCTGGATACTTAGATGGACATTTCAAAATACTTACTTTGTGTTTCTAGAACCATTTCAATATGTGAGCATAATGTGAGCATACAGTATAGTATCAGGTGCTTTTCCTTGTATACAGTCAAATTATGTTGGCAAACATTATAATGATATGCATTTGATTTTGGTCTCCTCTAACCACAAAAAAATTTACTTCAAATGATGTTTAGTGCAGTGCAGGAGCTGCGATTTGTGAGATGCTTTCAGGAAAGGATCCATTCTTGCAACGCGTCAAAAATCCTGACAGTTTGACAGCTTTAACTGTTGATTTTGAAACTTGACACCCACAAGAATTAACTAAACTTTGCAATTCTAAAACCGTTCTTTGGTTTTTTCCCCCATGGTAATGGATGAGGGGTTTTACGTTTTTGTAATCTCATATAAGGTCATCAATATGTCTTTTTAAACACCATTCTTATACCATTCTATCTAAATTAATAACATGCATAACATGAGATATGCATTTAAAATCAGGATAATTAGAGAAATTAAATGAGAGTACATACATCATGTAGAATACATACATCAAGCCATTACTTAAAGCGCTACCATTATGCCAAACCTCATACATTAAAGTTTGTCTATTTTAGTCTAGCCGCATGAGACTAGTTTTTGTTAATATGCATAATGCTCAGTCACAATGTAGAACTGCATACAAAATTTTATAATAAAGTATGCAATATCTGTACTGAATCCCATCCATTGTATATTCACACCTCAAACCCAGTGTTTCTGGGGTCTGCTCCCTGACCATGATAAAGTGGTTACTGAGGATGAATGAATGAATGAATATCCAGAATAATAATGCCATCAGGCAAAAACACATAGTCCTGTGTTAAACAGGTATGTCCTCCCATCTCATACTATATGAATCTGTGTATAATCAGGCTCAAAACATAAAAATGCTCAGGTGTAGAGTGGGGCTCCAGGATTGGTGCGGAGAGACACTTTTATTTAGGATGTGTTTATTTATGCCTGTATTTTCAAACCTCAAGCTGGTGAAGAGCTACATTACATACTTTTTGTGTCTTCCCTGTTTAAATATTGTCATGACACCGCTATCACCTGTGGTTGGTCGAACGGGAAGAATCTGATCATTCAAACAATTCAAGGTGTAAGAATTGTAAATTGAAAGCAAAAACTGAAACTTCAAATTATCATTAAAATATCATCTGAAGCCAACTTTGTATCCAACTTTGCAGCAGCACTGAAAATGGAAAGAGTACATGCCAAACCTTTATTAGTATGCTATTTGCCAGTCAGCAAAATATGGCAGCCATGATGGTTACAATGTATACTGAGCACAGGATCAAATCAGGGATCCTAAAGCTCTACAACAAAACAGAAATAATAATCAGCATCAGAAGTGCAGGTACTGAAAATGGATGGATGAATGGATGGATTTATGGATGGATGAATGGATGAATTTAGGGATGGATGGATGGATTTATGGATGGATGAATGGATTTATGGATGGATGGATGGATGGATTTGTGGATGGATGGATGGATGGATTTATGGATGGATGAATGGATTTATGGATGAATGGATGGATGGATTTATGGATGAATGGATGGATGGATTTATGGATGGATGAATGGATTTATGGATTTATGAATAGATGGATGGATGGATTTATGGATGGATGGATGGATTTATGGATGGATGAATGGATTTATGGATGGATGAATGGATGGATTGATGGATGGAGTTATTGATGGATATATGGATAGATGGATGGATATCCAAAATCACAAAGTCAACAGGCATAAAACACAGGCAGGTACAGGCTATGGGTCAGAGATGCAGAATTGAGGCTGCAATCTCATTAAAGCATGTTCCTGAGTCACACTGTTTTACATAAAAATAATTTAAAATTATTGAGGTGTGCCAGAAAGGTAAGGTATTGAACAAAAGCTTGTTATACCAACTTCAACAATAAGGGGCATATTATTTTATCTATTATTACATGCACTTTTTTTTTTACCTCTTTCATCTGCTCCTGTTCAGGGTTGCCACAGCAGATTTTAATTCTAGCAAGTTTTAGGTCAGATGCCCTTCCTAACACAACACTTCCCTTTTATCAGGCTTGAGACCAGAACTGAGAGTGCACTGGCTCATGCAACCCTGCAGTGGCTGGTGTTGTGGCAAAATTCTGCAGATGGGTTGGTTGGACAGGGTTTGATACAGTATATCATGTGTTGGATGTAATTAATGTAATTATTAACAAATTAAATGAATTTCCTATAAATAGATTAAGCAGGTAAAAACATTTACAATCTCCCTGGGATTGGCTCCAGGTTCCCCTGCGACCCTGAAGAAGGAGTAAGCGGTAGAAGATGGATGGATGGATGGATGGATCTTCCATTTTTATTATATCATGTGCTTTGTGTTGTATGTAATTTAAGTACTTTTCTGTATAATGTTTTAATTGTTTTCCAGCTGTGTATACAGAGAATGCTACAGCAGCTGTGAAATGTAAAAATTTAGAAATGTTCACTGGAGTGATAGTCTGCACTCATTTCTGTGTTTTGGGATCGTGTAGGTTGATACAGTTAAAAAATAATGATCTTAAAAAATAAATAAATAAAATATAAAATAATAAAACACTATCTTATTGAAATATGGATTATGAAAAACACAATGAATAAATTGTTATGGGAAGTGAAATTGGTAGTAGTAAATATATCGAAGAAATAATTGTACTTATTTTATTTTATTCAGACAAATGCCCAAATCTATGAAATACTATATATGTTATAATTTATCTCTGGTGGGACGAACACCATGCTCCAGTATAAAAAAAAAAAAGCAAAGTCATCGAAAGTCTGCCAGTGCCCTTGGAGGTTTTCGCTAAAGTTGCACTGCACATGCATCACTTTGTTACTTCAAAGGCCAAAGTGGTTTAGAAGAGCTCCAGAGAAAGGAAACATAAGACGTTTGAAAAGTCATTATAATCTCTCGATCTTCACAACTCCCCCCATATTGCAGATTCTGTTAAGACCACTACAAACTTTTTCCATGTCAAACCCTAAATGTGAGTCATCATCAGTTACTGTTAAATGACTTGTTCCAAATGAGCAGGTTGCAAATAATGGATGGATCATCCTTTAATTACTTTAATTAAATATTCTCTTGACTCATTTTGGGGTTCATAAAGCTGTTTATTATCCATCAAGAGAAAAAAAACTCAGTCAAAACATTGTTTTACGCAATATGCCCAAAGCATTTGGCATCACTACATCCAAAATAAAGGCTTATGGCAAATTTCTGCCCATTGATCAGATGCAGATCTGCTGATTACATAAAAAAAAGTCCAATTATTATTATTATTATTTTTTAATGCATGACAAAAGTAGCAATCGCAGTAACAGATAGTAACACTGTTAAATTATGATGCCTACAAGTAGAATTTGAACATGCTCGGTTTCTGGAAAAAGCACAGGTCTCTCCTGCAAAACACAATTTGTCATACGTGTCTACATCAGATAATGCAGATATTAAACGCATTGTAACAGGATGATTTTCATGGCATGGGTGCCATGGTCAGGTGCCCTAGTACCCAAGAAGTATAGAGACAGCTACTGGATATAAAATGTACAGCTCATTCTGGTAACATATTCAAAGCATATGCTCTGTACTGCCATGGAAGTATTCTTTGGAACTACAGTGCCCTCCACTAATATTGGCACCATTGGTAAATATGAGAAAAGAAGGCTGTGAAAAATTGTCTTTATTGTGTAACTTTTTGATCTTTTTTCCAAAAATTCATAAAAATTCTCTGTTCTCATGGATATCAAACAATTGCAAACACAACACAGGTTTATTTTAAAAATATATTTGCTAAAAATAGGTGTGCAACAATTATTTGCATCCCTATGAATTCATGTAAGAAAAATATATTTGAAGTATATTCCCATTGATTTTTAACATTTTTAACACATAGGTCAAATTCCCTTTGCCATTAAAGGAATATTACTGTGATGTACGGCAAACGGTTGTTGAGCTTCACAAATAATTCAGAAGTTCCAGTCAACTGGAAATGTTATGAATCAACCTGGAAGTGGACGTGTGTCTATATCGTCTCAAGGCACTGTGAAGAGGATGGTTCGAGTGGCCAAAACATCTCCAAGGATCACAGCTGGAGAATTGCAGAATTTAGTTCCATCTTGAGGTCAGAAAGTCTCCAAAACTACAATCTGAAGTCACCTACATCACCACAAGTTGTTTGGAAGGGTTTCAAGAAAAAGCCTCTACTCTGAACCAAAAACAAACTCTAGAGTCTTCAGTTTAACAGACACTAGTGGAACTTCAAATTGGATCGGGTTCTAAGGTATGCAGGCAAGTATTTCAACATTGGCGGTCACATTGCCATTGTGTCCATATGTGCATGTTACACATCTTATAGACTGAACTTTGACCAGTGGACTACTGTAAATTACTAGGTTTGTTAAAGTAAATGAGAAGACAAGTTTGGCTGGCTCAAATGCAATTTCTGGAACCTGGTAAAAACACAGTGCTTCACAGAGACTTCAATCATGCGAATCAAGTCAGTGCTCCCTAAATTTCACCAAAATGTGGACTTTGCAATGAGAGGGGCAAACACACTGGAACTCTTTTACACAAACATCCTCGGCACGTACTGGGCACAGCCCCACCCACACCTTGGCTACTCAGACCAAAGCCCCGCCCACACCTTGGCTACTCAGACCACAGCCCCACCCACACATCGGCTACTCAGACCACAGCCTCTCCCCCACCTTGGCTACTCAGACCACATCTTTGTTGTGCTAATCCTGGGATCCATAGAGACTGCTAGTGAGATGCTGCAAACCTGTCTTGAAGCAGGTGAAAACCTGGCAGGAGCCATCTCTGCTCTTCATGACTGTTTTGAGCATACTGACTGGCACATCTTCAGGGAGGCTGCAACTGACAGCAACTCCACCAACTTGAAGCAAAACATCAGTGACCAGCTACATCAGTAAGTGCATTGATGATGTCACCGTTTCCAAGACCATCACTACATGCTCCAACCAGAAGCCATGGATGATTGCAGAGGTGCGTCCACTGCTGAGGACCCGAGACTCCATCTTCAGGGCAGGTGACAAGGCAGCCCTAAGAACAGCGAAGACCAAACTGTCCCGGGCCATCAGCGAGGCAAACCATTCGCACGCTCAGAAAACACACAGTCACTTCACCGATAGCAGCAACACTCTGTGGATGTGGCAGGGAATTCAGGCCATCAGCAACTACAGGACAACATCACCCGCCTGTGAAGGTGATGCCTCCCTTCCAGATGCGCTGAACAACTTCTATGCTCGGTTTGAGGCACAGAATGACGTGAACGTGAGGAAGACCACCCCTCCTCCCAACGACCAGGTGCTGTGTCTAATCACGGCTGATGTGAGGAAAACTCTACACAGAGTCAACCCACGGAAGGCTGCTGGACCAGATAACATTCCTGGCAGAGTGCTCAGAAGATGTGCAGACCAGCTAGCAGATGTTTTCACTGACATCTTCAGCATTTCCCTGAGCAGCGCCATCATCCCAATGTGCTTCCACGCTACCACCATTGTACCCGTGCCGAAGAAGTCTTCAATTTCCTTCCTCGATGACTTTGACTGTTAACTACCTTCCTGTTGCACTCACATCCAACTTCATGAAGTGCTTTGAGAGGCTCGTCGTGAGGCACATCAAAACCCTCCTGAAGTTCGTGTATTGCACTAACCACTCAACACATGATGCCATCGCCACCACCCTACATCTGGCCCTCACCCACCTGGACAAGAAGGAAACCTACATTCAAATGCTGTTCGTAGACTTCAGTTCAGCATTCAACATAATCATTCCTCAGCACCTGATTGGAAAGCTGAACCTACTGGGCCTGAACACCTCCATCTGCAACTGGATCCTGGACCTCCTGAATGGGAGACCTCAATCAGTCAGGATCGGTACCAGCATCTCCAGCACCACTGAGCATGGGGGGCCCTCAGGGCTGTGTGCTCAGTCCACTGATGTTCACTCTGCTCATTCACGACTGTGCAGCGATGCACAGCTCCAATCACATCAAGTTCACTGATGACATGACCCTGGTGGTAATCAGCAAGAACGACAAATCAGCATACAGAGATGAGGTGCAGTGATTAACGGACTGGTGCAGAGCCAACAACCTGTCTCTGAATGTTGACAAAACGAAAGAAATGGTTGTTGACTTCAGGAGAGCACAGAGCGACCACTTTCCGCTGAACATCGACGGCTCCTCCATGGAGATCGTCAACAGCACCAAATTCCTTGGTGTTCACCTAATGGAGAACATCACCTGGTCCCTCAACACCAGCTCCATAACCAAGAAAGCCCAGCAGCCTCTCTACTTTCTGGGAAGGCTGAAGAAAGCCCATCTCCCACCACTCATCCTCACCACGTTCAACAGAGGAATTATTGAGTGCATCCTGAGCAGCTGCATGACTGTCTGGTTCGGAAATTGCACCTCATTGGATCACAAGACCTTGCACCGGATATTGAAGACAGCTGAGAAGATCATCGGGGACTCTCTCCCCTCCATCATAGACATTTACAGCACACGCTGCATCCGCAAAGCCGGCAGCATTGTGGAGGACCCCACACACCCCTCACAAACACTCTTCACCCTCCTGCCGTCTGGAAAAAGGTACCGAAACATTCGGGCCCTCACGGCCAGACTGTGTAACAGCTTCTTCCCCCAAGCCATCAGACTCCTCAATACTCAAAGACTGGACTGACACACACGAGCACACTGAACTGAACACCATCCCACTCCCATTGCAATATTTGCACATTCCTGCATTGACTCTGTTGCATTTTTGCTGCTACTGTATTAAAAAAAATATAATATTTAATTTATTTTTACTATTATACACTTTACCTGGCTGCTACTGCAATAACTGCTATGTCCATATATGATATAAGCTAATCTTCTGAAGACTAAGTCATAGCATGTTATGTTTACATTTACACCCTTTTTAAATTATATTGTTACACCTTGTGGCACCTATCTTTTACACTGCCTGTTATATCAGACACTGTTTGGCGCTACACTGTCACTTACTGTGCCTATTGTCCTGTTTTAGTAGTATTGTACCATCCTATGTTGTTAGCACATGTTTGCACGTGCACTTTAGGTAGAAATGTGTAGATCTTATTAAGTTCTGTGTCATCTCATGTGGTTAGTGTGTTGTTTTATGTAGCACCATGATCGTGGAGGAACGTTGGTTAGTTTCACTGTCTACTGTACCAGCTGTATATATTGTTGAAATGACAATAAAGCCACTTGAACTTGAACTTGAACAATTCTAGTGAGAGGAAACCAGAGAACCCAGAGGAAACTTAGGAAAAACATAGGAAGAATGTCAAAAGAAGGCAGTAATCCAAGCTCAGTATCGAACCTGTGCCTCTGGAGCTGTGAGGTAGCTATTCACAACGCCACCATGACATACCTGTTAAAAACATTAATAAAAATGTGCTACAAAATGAGGAATTCACCAACATAAACATGCCTTAGTCCTTATTTATACTAGTGATTTATTAAATGAACAAGTAAGACACAATGCAAAATGCAGAGTATGGGACTGAGTTTGTACATGTGTATAAGATGCCTACCTTTTGGTCTATGTCTGTACAGTCAGTGCAATACCATAAGATACAAATCTCTACAAAGAGGCAGCAAAAAAAGAAAATTTTATATGGCTCATATCTGCAAAGCCAGAGCCACACCACAACACACCCACATCTCTTCCAGAAGTATGTCATTAGAAATGTTGGGCCATATGCAGATATATGGCTCTAGCTCGTTCATCCACACATCGCCTACATATGGTTGACACACCAAGAGCAAATGGAACCTTAGGAGTAAAAAAATTACTCCTACACTCTTCCATGAATTAATTTACCCCCTACCCACAGTAAAAATAAAAATAGAATCAAAATGTCCTATCAATAGCAGTTAGAGTATTTTTTACTTGCATTCAAATGACTTTTCCAATAGCCACTTAGGCAAAATAGAAAATAGAACACATGCTTTGGTCATTTACGGTTCAAATATCATGGTCAGTTTGGCAAGTCAGTGTAAAATAATATTAACTTAAGTCCTGTTTCTACTTCCTTTTGTTCCAGGCGTCCAGAGCATTCCCCTTTGGAACTCTTGGTGTATTACCATTTGCTTATTTCCTTGCCAAGTACCATTGTCAAGTAGTTACCTTATGACAATGACCCCACATGGGCAGCCTATAAAATCCCTGCTACATCACATTGATCCTCTTTCCCATTCTTGCCTGGTCAAGAAAGTAAATTTAAGATGCTATTTCTAGTGCTTTAAATGTTTGGGTTTTTTTTGTGCTAATTTGGTTATCTTTAAATCTGCCCTATTCAGTCGTGTTTTTGGTTGATCATGCAATAACCAGCAACTTGTTTATAAATGAGCCTGTCTTTTAATTTACATATGTCCGTAGAGAAAAAGAAAGCTGCTTGAGTTGAACGGCACGCAGAACAGATGGTTATGCAGAACATATGCCACAAAAAACCCCTAACCACCATGTGCCCTGATAACGCCTTAAATGTACAAACACTAAACCTAACTATGCTGTGTTTTGTGGTGTATTTTTTACGTTGGTCAAAATTCTTGCTGGTTTTTACGTTTTACCTCCAAAAAACAAATTCATTTCTAGAGATTACCTACATGGGTAGTCGATATGTTGTTTAGTTTGCTGTCTGCATTACTGATCCCTTAACAAATAAAACAATACAACAGGCTACATAACCTTGTATGTAAACCCTATTTTTGATCCTTAATGAACATTCAAACTGCCTGGTAGTTTGGCATTTATAATTTTTCTGTTATACAGTGTATGTGGAATGTTTTACTGTACTATTATGCAAAGGTATAGCCAGTCCTGAAAATTATTTATGATGGAAAATACAAATTCATAAATATACATAGAAATAGTAGAAATAGAAATACTGTAATATGGTGTACAGTTTAAAAACATACTATAAGCAAAACAACTGGATCTAATCTATATATTTATAGGCTGAAACGTGCATTTATATCACACTTTAGCATTAGCACATTTAGATTCATGGCTTTATGTCTCGCATTGCTGAAACACCCCCATGTTAGTTAGAAGGTTTCGGATTCGCTACTGTTACATCGGTTGTGTTACACCAGTGTTTGCAACTCCCAAATCTACAGGTTTCATGAGCCTCAGCCCACAACTCCAGTCATGCACCTGTCCTGCTCACAGTCACTTGATTAATAATGAATCTCACCTGTTTGTAATCACACTACTCCCTTTAAGTTACCAAGTCTTGGCATTCATTTGCAACACGCATGTGTATACAATGAAAATCAGCCTGGACATCTCAAGTGGTCCAATAATTGCAAAGTTGGTTGCTTGACTGTTTTTAATTTTCTTACTTAAAAAAAAGATTGTATCTCTATGTATTGACATTGCAAAACCACCAGTTTTATTATTATTATTATTATTATTATTATTATTTTTACTTGGTTTAACTACAACAGCCATCTTTGTTTCAAGGCACACAACAAATTTTGGTTACACAGCTGTTTATGGAAACTTCAATATCTCAGCTCACGATGAGCTTAGCTCCTTGGAATAAAAACTGATCTCTAGAACACATTGCAAGATACATGGACATATATAATAATAATATAATATAATATATACATTTTGTACATTCTTGTTCCTTATACTTAGAACTTAAGTCCAAATGTAATGCTCAAGATTGCTCACAGTTCCCCTTTTAGGGTCAATTTATAATGGGAATGGTTTGAATCTCAGTCTTAATTTTTTTAGTGGTACCTAGGTAAGTATAGTGTGTATGCATTTGCCTGCTAGTAGTCCAACAGGATTGACAGGATTTCTATCTATAAACGGTATATGCAAGCGTACATACAGTTACATCAAAATTATTCAACCCCCACTGGAAATCAGGTTTATTGTCAAAATTTACAGACTTTCAGCTGTTTGCAATTAATAAATCAAACAAAAGCAATTGAAATAGTTCAACACAATGAATTCTTCAAGTGGTTTCCCCAAATTCAACTAAAAATGCAACTTATAATGACTTCTCCAGTTTCAAAATTATTCAACCCCTTCACGGCAAGCATCTTTAGTTCTTAGTAGAGCACCCTTTTGCTGTAATGACCTGCTGCAAAGGAGATGCGTAGCCAAACAGCAGCTTCACCAGATTCCTGAGGAAACTTAGCCCATTCCTCATGAACAATGGCCTCCAGTTCAGTAATATTCTTGGGTTTGTGTGCTGCAACCGCCTTCTTCAAATCCCACCAGAGATTTTCAATGGGGTTCAAGTCAGGTGACTGTGATGGCCCTCTAGAATCTTCCAGGACTTCTTCTTCCACCAAGCCTTGGTGGAATTTGAGGTATGCTTGGAATAGTTGTCCTGTTGGAAGGTCCAGTGATGCCCAAACTTCAGCTTCCTTACAGACGGCATGAAGTTTTCTCCTAGGATTTCCTGATACATCAATGAATCCATCTTGCCTTCCACACACTGCAGGTTTCCAGTGCCAGAGGATGCAAAGCAGACTCAGAGCATCACCGAGCCACCACCATGCTTGACTGTGGACAGAGTGTTCCTTCTTCATTCTTCTTCCTCCAGACATACCGCTGATCCATCGTGCCAAAAAGTTCCAGTTTTGTTTCATTGCTCCACAGAACAGAATCCCAAAACTTCTTTGGCTTATATATATGATTCTGAGCCAACATTTCTTGTGCTTTTGGTCAGTAGTGGTGTATGGCTTGGAGTTCTGGCATGAAAACCTTCAGTGTTTAGTAAGCGCCTTACTGTGCTCACTGAAACCTGAGTGCCTGTTGCCACCAAGCCTTGCTGCAGCTCTTTTGTGGTCACTCAAGGTTTTTCATAACCTGCCTTCTCAGAAATCTGGTTATAGCCATTGACAGCTTCCTTTTTCTGCCCCATCTATCTGCCCCATCTACCCCTAGCCAGTTCAGGTATTTCATGTATTCCAGCTCAAGCACACCTGGTGCAACTAATGAAGCCCTTGATTAGTTACATCAGGTGTGCTTGAGCCAACACCTGTTTTACATATTTGTGGTGTTGTGAGGGATTCTTTTCAGGGGGTTGAACAATTTTGAGACTGGAGAAGTCATTATAAGTTGTATTTTCAATTGAATTTGGGGAAACCACTTGAAGCATTCATTGGGTTGAGCTATTTTAATTGCTTTTGTTTGAATTGTTCATTGCAAACAGCTGAATGTCTGTAAATTTTTGTAAAATTTGGTTTGCAGGGGGCTTTGAATAATTTTGATTGCAACTGTATACAGCATGTATATATACAGGCCAGCTAAAAAATTAATAGCTACATTATTATGATAGCTAGGCTACTTTCCCCTGATACAATATAATATTTTATTAAAACTTAGGATAACAACACGATGGAAGTCCATCTGGGCGCACGGTGGCTTAGTGGTTAGCATGTTAACCTCACACCTTCTGGGTCGGGGTTTCGATTCCCACCGTGCCCTGTGTGTGCGGAGTTTGCATGTTCTCCCCGTGCTGCGGGGGTTTCCTCCGGGAACTCTGGTTTCCTCCCCCAGTCCAGAGACATGCATGGTAGGCTGATTGGCATGTCCAAAGTGTCCGTAGTGTATGAATGGGTGTGTGAATGTGTATGTGTTTGTGCCCTGCGATGGCTTGGCACCCCATCCAGGGTGTACCCTGCCTTGTGCCCGATGCTCCCTGGGATAGGCTCCAGGTTTCCCCGTGACCCTGAAGGAAGGATAAGCGGTATAGAAGATGGATTTTCTATACCGCTTATCCTACAGGGTCGCAAGGAACCTGGAGCCTATCCCAGGGAGCACTGGGGTACCCCCTCCGGGGTACACCCTGGACGGGGTGCCAATCCATCGCAGGGCACAAACACATAGTCCACTACATAGTCCAAACACTCCAGTCAATCCTAGGGTAACTCTGTTCCTTGTGACATTGTTTATCCAGGTGCTAAATACTACCCCTGGAGGTTAGAAGGGGTGAAATAGAATGCTAGTTATATACGTAACTGTGGTTTCCTGTCACTCTGAACCAGAACTGACCCGGAAGGAGTTTACTTTATATTTGATACAAACGAGAGAAAGACGACATCCTATACATTAATCAAGCTAGAGGAGTTTAGGGTCTAGCACACATTGAATGATGGTGCTGATAACTGAAACTTCTTGAAACTTCTTCACAAATGTTATAAAACCACAAATATAAATAACTTGAAAATGCTAGGCGGTGCTGAACTGAAACCACAGAGCAATACTACGAAAACAGCTTTTGCTGCAAATGAATTGTATCCAATGGTTTTTGCTTCAAAACAATGGATAGTTCCATTGATCTTGGGAGACCTTGTACATTTGTTTGTTTATTTTGCAATATTTTAGATGTGATGAGAATAAAGATGTTCAAAGGACATAGTAGTGAGTGCTAAAGATATAGAAATGCTTCCAATTATCAGCTGATAAGCAAGGATTAATGGATGTCATGGGAAGGGGGCACAGTGGCTTAGTGGTTAGCATGCTTTTTTCTTTTTGAATGCTCAGGGAGCCCTCAGGTACTCCAGTTTCCTCCCCAGTCCAAAAACATGACATTTCCAAATTGTTCGTAGTGTGTGAATGGGTGTGGGAATGTGTCCTGCGTTAGGTTGGCAGCCCATCCAGCATTGTGATCCAAGCCCCCTGGGGTAGGCTCCAGGCTTCACGTGACCCTGTGTAGGATAAGCAGTACAGAAAATGGATGGATGGAAGGAATGTCACTTGATGACATGTTAGCAATTGTCAAACATTTCAAATAGGGAGATTTTTTTTTATCAGCCTTATGACTGTTAGAATGTTACCACCAGGATGGGGTGCCAAGCCATCGCAGGGCACAAACACATACACATTCACACACCCATTCATACACTACGGACTCTTTGGACATGCCAATCAGCCTACCATGCATGTCTCTGGACTGGGGGAGGAAACCAGAGTACCCGGAGGAAACGCCCGCAGCATGGGGAGAGCATGCAAGCTCTGCACACATAGGGCCGCAGCAGGAATCAAACCTGGAGGTGTGAGGCAAACGTGCTGACCACTAAGCCACTGTGCACCCCAGCAATGGAAGTATCTTATAGAATTTACAAAAATGTAGTTCACACATTGATGTTTTAGTCTATACAAAAATCTCCTGACTTCTCATAAAATGTTTTATACATTTCAATTGACTTTTATCCAAGGTTTTATCTGTATAAAGCTGTATTATCCGTATGCTGGAGACCAACTGCAGCCCCTGGCTCTAAAAACTGCAGCCATTTGCTCACATTAAATTATTATGGTGCGCTGGTGGTGTTGATGCAAGCAGAACAAAAAAATCTGACTAGCATTAATTGTACTAAGACAGGTGAATACTGAGCTCCCCAAGCCTACATGTAGTAGAAAACACCTAAAGACTTCCATATATGAAGCACCTGTATATCTTTGGGGTGAATCCCAAAAGTCTAACTGATGCCTTGACTCCACAATCCTATATTATTCAGCCTATACATTGATCAAAATTTTTAAGGAAGTACCACTTTTTAAAATGGAAGTCTGTCTTAGGTGAGCTGGTTGCTCTTGACATACTTATGTGGTTTATCCAGGTGACAAAACAGAACGGTGAACACCTTTGGGATGAACTGGAACACTGACTGCACTCCAGGCCTCCTCACTCGAATGAACTGAATGAGCACAAATCCCCACAACCATGTTCCAAAAACTAGTGGAAAGCCTTCCCAGAAGAATGGAGGTTATTGTAATAACAAAGGGGGGGTGAAATGTTCAAAAAGCACATATGGGTGTGATGGACAAGTTTGTCCATAAACATTTGGCTATATAGCATATGTAACAATGGTTCTGTGATCATCAGGGTTCCCCATCACTCAGAACCAATGCAGAAGCAGTAGGAAGTTGGTGAAAACGTTTCAGGAAATGATGGCCATTCATTATGATATTCTATAGGTCATATGGTCATCACATGACTTTGTGGTAAATATCTCAACATGTGAAAGTATAGGAAGGTATCCAAGTGTTATAACACTGCCACCTGGTGGTAACATTCTAACAGTCATAAGGCTGATAAAAAAAAATCTCCCTATTTGAAATGTTTGACAATTGCTAACATGTCATCAAGTGACATTCCTTCCATCCATCCATTTTCTGTACTGCTTATCCTACACAGGGTCACGTGAAGCCTGGAGCCTACCCCAGGGGGCTTGGATCACAATGCTGGATGGGCTGCCAACCTAACGCAGGACACATTCCCACACCCATTCACACACTACGAACAATTTGGAAATGTCATGTTTTTGGACTGGGGAGGAAACTGGAGTACCTGAGGGCTCCCTGAGCATTCAAAAAAAAAAAAGCATGCTAACCACTAAGCCACTGTGCCCCCTTCCCATGACATCCATTAATCCTTGCTTATCAGCTGATAATTGGAAGCATTTCTATATCTTTAGCACTCACTACTATGTCCTTTGAACATCTTTATTCTCATCACATCTAAAATATAGCAAAATAAACAAACAAATGTACAAGGTCTCCCAAGATCAATGGAACTATCCATTGTTTTGAAGCAAAAACCATTGGATACAATTCATTTGCAGCAAAAGCTGTTTTCGTAGTATTGCTCTGTGGTTTCAGTTCAGCACCGCCTAGCATTTTCAAGTTATTTATATTTGTGGTTTTATAACATTTGTGAAGAAGTTTCAAGAAGTTTCAGTTATCAGCACCATCATTCAATGTGTGCTAGACCCTAAACTCCTCTAGCTTGATTAATGTATAGGATGTCGTCTTTCTCTCGTTTGTATCAAATATAAAGTAAACTCCTTCCGGGTCAGTTCTGGTTCAGAGTGACAAGAAACCACAGTTACGTATATAACTAGCATTCTATTTCACCCCTTCTAACCTCCAGGGGTAGTATTTAGCACCTGGATAAACAATGTCACAAGGAACAGAGTTACCCTAGGATTGACTGGAGCCTGACTGAGGGGTGGTGGTGTGATTTTGTAGAATTTGAAGAAAGTGCATTGTGATGCCCAGGTAAATGCAGCACAGACTTCCTGGAGTGGCAGGGTGGATTTACCACCAAGACATACTGATCCCCCACATTTTGTGGTGAGATAATCAATAGCAAAAAGGCTATTAGACAGACAATTATCCTGTATGCAGAAGCATAGTAAGCATCCTTATGCCTCTGGCCATCAGAGGTGACAGAGCTGCTTGGATGCAACACCCTCGACACTAGCAAGAGGTCAAAGGGTGGAAAATTTAATCGGAACACCTGTCCTTGGAGGGCAAACAAAAAATCTGTGTTCTGGAGCAATGGGGACACGAAATATGCATTGTGCAGATCCGCAGACATGAACTAGTCTTGTGGCTGCAAGCCGGAAGGAACATCTGAAAGCTTTAACATATGAAAAGGAAGCGATTTTAAGGACCAGTTTATCCTGTCCTTTGTTCTAGAACCATTTGTTCTAGATCAGTGGTGTCAAAGTCATTTTAGTTCAGGGGCCACATACAGCCTAATTAGGTGTCAAGTGGGCCGGGCCAGTAAAATCATAACATAATTACTTATGAATAACAATAAGTCCATGTTTTTCCCTTTGTTTTCATGCAAATAAGTAGAAGTATATTAGGAAAATCTTCATATTTAATGAAATGTCCTTTTACAGAACATATCATGAACAACCTCAAATTTCTTAAGACAAACATGTGCAATTTGCTTCTGATTATCATTTACATGTGTGCATTACAACTGGTCACAGTGCTTGTACAAATGCAAAACACTTTAAGTCACAGGTTTTTTTGGAACTGAAAATTTTTTATTTGGAACTGAAAAATATAGTATTGCACTTTAAAATGTATGGCACTGCATGAACAATAGGATTCCACCAAACCGAACTCTTTTGTAGTGAAGCTGTTGACTAACATTAAATTGCATATTTTTTTTTATTACTACAGCAAGGATTCATTTTCACAGAACTGTATTCTTTAAGTGCAATCAGTTTCTGAAACAACATTTTAAAGGTGTTAGTCAAGTCTAAACTACTTTGTTTTTGCTCCTGAAACTTGGCATCTTTTGGTCTACACAAGTGCATCAATATCAGGCATCATGTCCTGAGTAGAAGCCAATCTCAGAAATTCATTTAAGTGCTTGTGTGTGAGCCTTGAGCACAATTTTGTTTTCTTGATGTTCATTACTGAGAAAACTTGTTCACAAAGGTAGGTTGTCCCAAACATGCACAAAATTTTTGTGGCCAGGGCTGTTAATTTACACACCATACATACCAAGCACACAGGTTTTCCATTCATCTCTGTGAATAAATAGGAAGCGGTCCATTTTTCTGTGAAAACTCTACACTCTGTATCCACTTTTCTCCTTTTTGACAAAGACATTTTGGCTAATGAGGGTATGGGGGCTAGTAGAAAATAGGTCAGACTAGAGGCGCATTGCTACCATCTGCTGTTTGGTCTCAGTCCCAGAGCTGTGTCGCGTCTTCTACTCTGACTAAAACAGTGCGCCCCTAGCGGAAAATTTAGGAATAGCATTTTATTAAAAATTTCTAGTTCGTGTCTTTTATGCATTTTTCATTTAAAAATTCATCCTGCGGGCCGGATTGAACCCCCTAGCGGACCGTACGTCTGACACCCCTGTTCTAGATGGTCAGTTCTACACTTTTAATCACATCCCTGTTCATGAGCAACAAACAAACAAACATCTTGATACAGAGGAGCCAACTTGGTGGGGTTAGAAATTGATGAGGCCCTGAGCTCTGAAAAGACTTGGGGTCACCAGCAAAATTTAACGTTTTACCCCTGTGACTTCTGACCCACTGGTCCAATGTAGTTTCTGCCCAGTGAGACAAGTTTTTGATGCTTCTCCAGCAGCCTTTGTCACTCACGCATGGGGATGCATTCTGGAGTTCTGAGTGAGTGGCCCTGACTGTCTTGGTTTTGCCCATGGCTGACAGTGCCTGTGCGGATGACTAATGGATGAGCCAGGCCATGACAATTTATGGATATCCCCTGGGTTGCTCCGCTTGGTTTTGTTGTAGTTTCTGACACAAGTTTTCTCTAAGGCGCCTGTGTCTTGGTGTCTTGGCCTAAGACTCTTACTGCCATAAGTGCTTTTTTTTTAATCAGTTTAATCACAATGTTCAATAGGTGAAGACTGGAGTGACTGCTCCAGTACCTGCAGTATGTGCCATGCATGAGGCACTGTCGTAAGACCTCAACAATATATTCCTTCGTGCAGATGATGCATGGGCAGGCACATCTCAGCATAGTACTTTACCTGGCTGGACAATATATAGGCAGTAGAGGTAGTAAAGCTAATGACATACATAGTCATTGTGATATGTAATGAAATAATCTACCTCTATTATAAACGTTAAAAGTAAATGTTAAATATTAATTAAAATGATATATTTAATATTAAATATGAATGTAATTGTTAAATGTAAATGCCGTGGCTGGAAACAGTTGAGTAACTATACTTCGTACATCAACATAGAGGAGAACTATCAAGAATCATACCAGTTTGTCATCTGCAGTGACCTTCTCATGATACACAATGCAATTAATGCTATAGTTATCAGTGTACATCTGAATATGGATAAGCCATATTTGCAGTGTGGAATTTGAGGATGAGCGTCCATGACCTTACCTCTGTAAAATGTTTCCATTTGCTGGAGTAATTAAAGACTCATTAAATTAGGCATCTGCTTTACCTACAAAGAAGGCATAAACTCCATCTAATTAGAAGAAAAAGTGAGGTAAGTAATCAGCAAACTACACAGCATAAGTTATATATATTGTGCATGACAACCTCATAGGAGAAAAAGCAAACTGTCACATAATGCACGTAATGGAGGTTAGGACAGATGTAAATGCAGATAGGAGCTTTATTAGATGAGAGATAGGCAGATAAATCCGCAGGGTTAGGCAGAAATCAATAACTATAGACAGGCAAGGATCAAATGATTATGCAAAACAATCCAAACTAGGAAAGGCAGAGGATCAAAGTTGAGGGAATAACAAAATTAAAAAAAACAGAGCAACGACATGAGGTAAATGCTTGGTAAACGTGTGTGTGATTAGTCCTCAGGAGAAGGTGACTTGTGTTCCATTGGGAGTTGTAGCTGTCAGCCATGTTGCATTACCTTATCCTGAGCAACTTACCATTATCTCATTTATACAACTGAGCAGTTGATGGTTAAAGGTCTTGCTCAAGGGTGGCCAACAGTGGCAGCTTGGCAGTGCTGGGATTTGAACTCACAACCTTCCAATCAGAAGTCCAACTTCTTAGCCACTGAGCTACCACTTCCCTTATGTTTGTATGTTTGTAGTTCGTGGGGCATTCTGGGAAATGGAGTTGCTGGTTTGCGGTGACATGATGCAAACTGTGCTTGGCACCTGCAAACTTAGAGAAATTGAATGATGTTTGGGTTTTTTTTTTCTCAAAACAGCATCATTGCTTTAAAATATAAAAGTTTAAAACAAACAGTTTTAGATAAGTAATAAGTTACTTTTGACCTTTTAAACATGTCATGTAACATATGTTACAACTCACTAGTTATAAACATTTACTTTTGACTTTTAATACTTTAGTACTCATTTTTGCCTGGATCTTTCCACTTTTGAATGAGTAAGATTTTGAAACAATCACCTTGTTTATCAATATTTAATAAAGTTGTGTGTAAATGTTTGTGTAAGCAAACCAAGCAAATTTTTTTGCTAGATTAAGTTCTAGCCCATTAAGGCCAAATTATGATTTAAAATGATTTACAAAGCGTTTTACTCTTAGGAATGCAAACTGTAAAATTTTATTTATTTATTTATTTATTTATTTATTTATTTTAATGGAAAAAATATTAAACAATGTAAATTATTATTTTTATTTAATTGTTCAAATATGAAGTTGTTCCCACACAATATATTTTACCATAAAATGTCATTTAAAAAAATGTAACTATACAGTCAGATAAATATTATTTTTATAGCCAGAAGGAGGTGCTGATTGAAAATAATTAAAAGCCACTTTGAAACTGTGGAAATGCACTTCAATTACTTCTCTGTAGTGATGATTTCCACTTAATTGCCTATTTCCAATTGCCTATTTTGTTCTTTATTTTCTGCTCAGGAAAGCACAGATACAACAGCGTTCAGCTTTATACTGCATCGCTGGGCCTGTGTCCTTGAGGCATTATATTCCTTTCAAATTCTTTGTACAATTTTCAAACACGGTCCTAAGAAAAGTTCAGTCCTCTCCTTATCAAATAAAAATAAAGATCTTTCCAATTTTTATTCAGAGGTAATCATTTGTAAATCCAAATTAAAGACACAACCTTATTCAGACATCTAAACAAAAGTGGAGTGGCTTAATCCAGACAGTCAAGTGTAAAAATGTACAGATTTGCACACAAGTAAAACAAAACATACAGTGTCTGTCCCAATATGGGATGATAAACTCCCCAGGTCAGGACTCCACTATATACCACTTGAAGGACAAAGGACACTATTTTATGGACAACAATGTACACCTATTGAACAAAGGAACAAAGAGGACAACCAATTTGAAAAGAGAAAAATAAGCTGTCTACATGAATTTAATAATCATCTCTGAGTAGTGGGGGTGGGTTTTTAATATGTCCTGACATGTTTGTCTTTGCCTTTATTCTAATTCACACACTGTTGTCATGATAATCTTATGATCTCACAGATGTGATTTACATAATCTTTAAACAAACTTGAATAACTGTGAAAGCTCCTAGAACAAGTGGTAAAATGTCCTCACAGACTCAAAACAAGATGGGATTCCATATACTCATTTTCCCTCAGCACCAATGCTTCTTGAGGTTTGACATCCAAGGACAGGCATTCCACTTCATAGTCCTGCCCTTAGGCTTCAGTGCATGCAGGCAGCCATTTCACCTCTAACATCCAGAAGCACAGGAATATTGATGTGTTTGGATGACTGAAACCTATGTGCCACCACCAAGGAGAAGGTCATTTGGGAAATGTCCATTATGGTACTTGGTCTCATGGTGAAGTCGATAAATAACATCCTAGTACAAACCATCGAAGTGAATGCAGATTCATTTAGCATGCTAGGCACCCTATCACCCCAATGCATGGCAGACTACCACACTCATCAATCCATTTCAGGCAGGTCATTATGTGTTGTACGAGCACCTGTTGAGAATTGTTGAACACAATTGCAAAAGTAGTCTCCTTGGGTCTGTCTCAATTAAGGAAATTTCAGAAGTGGTTCATCAGCCTATGAGTAAACCCCAAATACCACATACAAGACACATTCTCATCTCAGTAGAGGGGGCGCAAACCATAACTTCAGTCATAAAATGGGTCAGCTTGATAGCTGTACCCCATTAAAGAGAGAACCTGACTCACTGTCTGTTGGGCAGTGTGGTATCACAGTGGCATGTGGAGCCTTAATGTGAGATTAAGATACATAATGGAGCCTTAATGTGGAGACTTAATGTGAGATTAGTGACACACTAGTTCATGACTGGCCTCACTCTCTGCTGTATGCATACCCACTTCTATCACTTTGCACAGAATTAAGTGATCAGACTACAGAGTCATGTCTGTGGCCCCAAAGTGGCCACAAATAGAAGGAATGATTTGTTAACCTTAGTCATGTTACCTGCACCTGTGGATTTGGCCCCTAGGAGTGAAAAGCCAACATAGAATTGCAACCTCGGAGTTCAATTGACGCTCTTGAATGCAATAGCCCCTGGTTATAGGAGCTTTGTACACTATCAGGTGGAAACTATTCTGTGAATGGTGTGGACTCTGTGAGTCATAGTAATTCAGTGTACGTCTAGTTTCCTAAAGTACTGGCCTTCTTATCAGGAGTGTTAGCAGAATGTTTATATGTGGCAGCCTTTGCAACACATCACAGTATCATGGATGGTATCTCACTGGGGACTCAGAAGCTTGTCACAACACTGAGCGCTTACTGTGATATGCCATTCTATAAGGAGTGTCTCCTTTTCATAGGTATTACTTAAAGCAGGGGTGGGCAATCTTATCCGGAAAGGGCCGGTGTGGGTGCAGGTTTTCATTCCAACCAAGCATGACCCACACCTGATTCCACCTGTTTAATCAGTTGATCTTGGCTTTCAATAGATTTAGGTGGGGCTTCTGCTTGGTTGGAATAAAAACCAACACCGGCCCTTTCCAGATAAGATTGCCCACCCCTGACTTATGTTGCTCCAGGTATTCTGTACTGCTGTCATCTGGGCATCAACATGTGCCTTCCCAAGGTTCTACATGGTTAACATCACCCCCTCTCAGTGTCATGAGTGTGGCAGTCATCTCTGAAGACCTTTCCAGTGAGTCCTAAGGTGGGTCAGTTCCTCAGGACATTGTGACATAGGTTATCCAGGTGACTTGCCCTGCCCCTAGTGGTTAGGAGGGATGAAACCACATTTACACGTGTAACTAGCGCTATCATGTTTCTAACATTATAAAATAAACCAAACACCAGGTTCTAAAGACATTGACACACTAAAATTACTGAAAGAACTATTAGTTTCACTTTGTAGTGCATTTTTGTAGGTTTGATAGGTTTTGAAAGTAATGTGAAGGTAAATTAATTAGCAATCTGATTACTTTTTACATGCAGTGATCAGTAATGTAATCGGGTTACAATTTTAAAGTAGTAATTAGTAATAAGATAAGATAAGATAATACTTTATTAATCCCCAGATGGAGAAATTATTGAAATTAATCTGTAGTGGATTACTTTTTTGAGTAATTTACCCAACACTGTTTGTGAACTATACAAAAATTGGGTTAATATAATATGAAATAAAGCAACGATTCAGCTCCAGTAAATGCACATGCTTATGTCTGGTAAGTTTTGCACCTCATATGCTTGACTGTGAAGAAGTCCTTTGGTGTGTCCTTTATTAAGTGAATATTTGCTTCTCTTCTATTTTCACTAAACATTACAGAATTGTTCCTCTTGTGTTTAGGTATGCGAGAGAGAAAATGGCAGTGCCATGTAGGTTTTAATATCAATTGAGATGTGCTGGGTTTGTTTTTAAAACTATTCATTTGAATGTTGAATGATATTTTCTGCTACTAACTTCTTTGAAAAGTCCTACTCTCACCAGCAGAGTTATGAGATGATGAGATGAGCTGTGGTGAGCTACTTGTTTACTGCTATCCTCATGGTGGCAGTCATGCTAATGAAATCCGCTAGACCCACGAGCACGAACTATTCTACCTTGTAATATGATGTCAGATATGTGTTGTTTTAATATATGTGTTGTTTTATAGATATATAGACTGGGACAGACCCAAATGACAGAAACAGTACACTGAAACCCACTGACCTTACTCATTCATTCATCTTCAGTATTTACTTTATGCTGGTCATGGCCACCCTGCATTTCCAGTTTTATCCTAACAAATGTCGAGTCAGTACACTTTTTTTTTGTGATTTTCCAGCACGAAACATAATTAAGTCAGATAATCAGAATTATTCAGCACTCAAAACTTGGCTCAGGTGTGCTTAGTGCTGGGATTAGCAGAAATGTGAACTCGTAGTATATTTGTAAAATGTCACTACTTGGAATGAACAGATTGATATCTTAACAGGGAGAAACATCTTGAATATTGGTACCTTCAAGTAATATTTCTCTTTATTATCTTGTTTGTTAACAAATATAAGATTATTCGTCGTAATTTCTAAATGTTTTTACTCAATTTAAGCTTGAAATAAAAAAGAAAGCTGAAAATTTTGTAAATATGTCTAGAAATAGGCTTAATGGTCTTATATTTGTTCTATAATAATCTCATAATCCGAAATACTAGATAACTTGTCTTTTATTCAAAATAACTTCATTGCTAAGATATATATTTTTGCAGTGTGCATTATTCAATCCTGTCTTGAAAAAAAATCATAATTGATATTATAAATTTGGTTCAGTCCATTAAGTTGGGTTCTAGATGATCAGCAGATCCTTGATCTTCCATCACAACACCTGCTAAACACAAGTATATTAGCAAGACACTGCAACTGGTATGCAAACCATGTATACAGTATATTCTTATTAGATGGCCATATCATTATTATATGACCAGTTTGGATTGATCTATTTTGGCTATATTATTGTACATACTGTACAAATGAGATGATATTAGCCATATTCAGACCTGTTTCAAACATAGCACCATTAGCTGCATGTTACTGTTGTTTGTTTGTTTTTTTGGTCATTTCAGTATATTTTTAGTATATTTTATATTCATAACATGGTGTCAGCTAATTTGTGGACATAACACTGGGGCTAAAATAAATGGTTTAAAGGAGGTGATATGATTTGTATATAATTTTTATCCAGCCTGGGTGGTGCAGCAAGTCAAGTGGGATCATTGTCTCACAGCTCGTGTTTCGCTTGGGTTACTGACTATGTGGAGATTTGCATGTTCTCCCCATGTCCACGTAGGCTTCCTCCAGGTTCTCCAGTTACCTCCCATCTCTCAAAAACATTTCACTTTCACTAACCGCTTTATCTTGGTCATGGTCAAGGTGGATATGGAGCCTATCCTACCTCAGATGGGACACCAGTGCATCACACCATGTACACATTCATTCACAAACACAGGCAATTTACCGTAGCCAATCTGCCTAGTTGCATGTTGTGGATAGTGGGATTAAATCAAAGAACCTGAAGGTAACCCACACAAACACGAGGAGAATATGTAAAACTCCAAACAGACAATAGACTGAGCTCAGGATCGAGCTGTGAACTTCTGCCAGTTATTGTACTGGCTACTTCAAATTGTCCCTAATACAAAAGAGAGAGAGAGAGAGAGAGAGAGAGAGAGAGAGTGTGCGCGCGCGCGCACGTCTGCGTGCAAAGTGACAAATGCAATTCCAAGCCAAATTGAAAATGCAAAAGCAGGGATTTTCCCAGATTAGTTTAGAATCTACTTATTGAGAACTATACTTTCAACATCAGTTCAAAATGTCCTATATTTAAATCATGTTGTTAGTTTGCAAATTTCTTTTTTTTTTTTAACTGCCAAAAACAATTAGGAAATAATTATTCAACCAAAATAATCCTGAATGTGCTCAAATCTATCTGATAATCTGGTGGTGTTCTGCCATTTTGTTGCAACAAATTTATAAAAGAAACAAAGGTTTTTGTTGTAAGACATCAAGGCAAAATGTTTTCATACTGTCAGTCATGAATCTACTAATATATATGGAAACAGAAATCAACAAAATCATTTCGAAGTCCTTTTAATGCAGCAGTCATTTGGCTGTTTAGATCTATATCTTCTATGAATGCACCTGTAACACTAGTAGGTAAGCGCACAAACCAACAAATCTTCTGTATTTTTAGTATACTGTATAGTAATATAGTTATATGAAAGAGTACTGATGATACACCGAAAACATTTTAGACATGATCATGTTTTAGTTACAGACACAAACAACGTGCACTGGCCTGAAGTGAGTCAGATGGGGGAGTCCCACCAAACAGGAGAGAGTGGTCCCTGCATGGAGGAGCGATAGAGATAGTGGTAACCGCCCCCTCTAAGACAGAGTCAGCAGCATCAATCAGGTTACTAAGCAGATGACACCCACTTGTTTTTGGAAAAATGCTAAGGTTCCCAACACCTCAAGCCCCTACACACAGAGGGGCTTCCTTTCCATGAAACTACTTGTTTACCTAGCTGTTAGTTTCATTGTGCTCCTAACGTACAATAACCATTGCAGGACCATAATGAGTAATCAACCTAAAAAATGCCCCAGATTAAGACCAGCGGAAGATCAGCTAGACTTTATCATATTTTCTTAGTTCTGAATCATAGTTCAACATACTTCACCAAACTTATTACCATATTTTGCCCACATTACAAATACTATATACATATACCTGTTATCTGAGGTGGACTACACAATCTTTTGTTCAATGCAGTAAATACCTGGTGAACAATCTGTATATAGCCAATATTAATGTAATGTGATTAGATTAGGAGAAACAATTGATTACCCTAGTGAAACATATTTGCCTTATCTAGAATACAAAAAGAAAAGGAAATTATCACAACTATTTAGACAGCCTTCAGCTAAAGCTAAATTATTTCATATTACATTTTTTAGAGCTTTTTTAACATGTTTTATTTGGTTATCTTGAGTATATCTTGTTTTTACACAAGATACATGGGTTCTTAGAAAATAAGGGGTTTGTACATATTTTGTTCTAAAGCACAGTTTAGATTTTTATCATTTTGGGGTTATTGGATTGTCACGTTCTACATTTTAACACATCAGTGCCCTGAAAGCTGTCTTACATTTTTCGGTAAGTGTATCATACAGTAAATATGTCTTATTCATTTTGAACCATTAAAAAATGGTATTATCTTAATTTGGCTTTATCTTATACTGAGTAGGAGGATAGGGTATTCACTGATCTTTTGTGGCCTGCAAACATGCTTGAAGAAGATGAGACCATTAAGTGGATCACTTTTGGCTTTGATCAAAACAACCCACATGGCAAAACCCCTTTGATCATATAAAACAAAGGTTATCTTCATTTTGGGTTAAAGACAGTGGAATTATACTACACTATCCTAAACTGGGACATTGCTATGTGCTAAAAGTCTAAAAGATTGGGATATATATTTATATTTTTGGGTTATATATACTGTGTTATATATAAAGTGAGCTCTTTTGAAATCTTAAAGTTACTCATGATGGGGGGGGAAAACAGTGACTATGACTATGAGCCCATTTTTTTTTCCAGTAACTTGTGGCATGTACCATATGAGTGTAGGAGGAAAAATAATTCATTTTATCAAGCAAATAATCAAAACTTTCACTTGCTCTCTGTCTGCATTCTTTAACACTTATACACCATAATAAGCAGAGAATTGATGTAAGGCAGTTTCTCTAAATGCAATGCTTTTCAGAGAAATAGCTGTCTTGATTTAGGTCAAGTATGTAACATTTCTGTTACATGCATGGAAAGTTTATTGTCATTGTGGGAGCCAAACTCTGTATGCACTATTATTGTAGAAGAGAATAAAGGAAATTTTGTGTCAACTCAATTTGCAAGTATAGCAATATACAATAAAACTATGCATTATAAATTCCCATGTCCAAGGTACACTACATACCGAAGGTGAGTAGCTGGGGGGGCGGGGGGGGGGGGGGTGGATGGGTGTTGTGGGACAGTGTCACAGGAAATCAGCTGATTTCCCTTGTGGCAGAGAGCTTTTCATACATGACAAGATCTTTCTTGGTTGGTGTTGAAAAAGAAGTAGTTTCTGCGACCTGAGTGTTAAAGCCAAATTGAAACCTATTATCAAAACACCAACAACTGGAGCTCCTGAAGAGGAACAACAAGGATTAAAAGAAGATTAAGTAGCTTTTCTTATTGGTGAATCTTTCACCTTGCATGGGATGGAAAATCGACATCCTGTGACGCACGGCCCACCACCAAATCTCTCCAAAACCTCAGAATGGAAAAGTAAATGTCAGATGTCTTTCATCACATATCTTTGATAACTTTGTTCATAAAATCATGTTTAGAGTGGAAGCTGTGTTTGTATATGATTTTCTTTCATACTTAATAGCTGGAAATACAAGGACAAGGACGATGAGCAGGTCTATCTTTCCCAACACTGTTCAATGGGAAAAATGATTTTATAAAATAAATAGTAAAGCTTTGCAATTCTGTTTCATATTTAGTAGATAATGATGCAGGGATTAAATATAATTATATATCTCCTAGCTCTTTATAATAGCTAACAGTTTATTACTAATGACCTCAATATTAATTCCCAATAGCTTATCTTCCTCCTGGAGAACTACTAACCAATGTAGCATGGCCTATTCCAGCACTTCAATCTATACAATGTAAAAGTCTATAAACTTTATTTATACTCTATTACTGTCCACACAAACAGTATCATCAGAGGAGGCAAAGGGCAACATGTGTTGTTTTTACTGAGACTGTCAAGCTGTAACAGGACAGACAGACAGCATTAATCTACTAAAAGCGCAAAGCTGTAACATGACAATTTACTTACAAAACCGTTTCAAATCATTAACATTTATATAAGATCAATGCAATACAGCAATCATCATTAATAGCTTATCACACTATTCATTTTACAGTACTGTTCCATATAATAATTAAATCCTAAAGACAGCATAAGTACAGATGTGAATGGGCTCCAATGTGTTTTCGAGACGCATTGTGATCTAATCACTCAAAACACCTTTGGAGGTGGTCTAGGAGGCATATGACCACAAAACATTAATAATGCATCCTCTGGACAGCAACAAAGGTCCACCTCTTCAGCAGTGTCATTGTCCTAGCCAGAAAATAATCATATAATCATGGCAAGACTGTTTGGAAACTATTTTTGCTAAATATTTTTACTGTGAAGCAATGGTTAATTAAAATCAAAGGAAGGAATGTGTTGTCAGCATACATATTAAACCCCCTGGGTCAAAATTAAGTAAGTAAGTAAGTAAGTAAGTAAATAAATAAATAAATAAATAAATAATCATAATATGTTTCATTTATATAGTGCCTTTCCAGAGCTCAAGGACACTTTACAATACCATGTCTGGCTGTGTCACGATTTGGAGACAGAGACGGATGAAGTGCAGATAATAAGTTTAATAAACAAAAACATAAAAAGACACTAAAACCTTGTGGCAAAACTCTATGGCAAAGACTAAACATAAACCAAAGACCTAAACACAGCAACAAAGATAACGGCAAAGAAAAACAAACGTAAGACAAGGAGTGCAGTGCAAACTGTGGCTATATACACATGAGGGCTCGTTAACAAGAACGTGATTCAGGTGCAGGTGGTCAGGTGACTGTGGTATAGTAAGGTGCAGTGGCTGCTGGGAACTGTAGACCAGAGTTCCTTCTCTGATACATGACAGGATGCAATTACAGCTACCTCTGGGATATACCTCTATCAGCTTTTCACAGCTAGATCCTGGGGATGTTTATCTATTCTTATAGGCAAAATTACTCAAGATCTGTCAGCTTGGTTGGAGATTCATTAATTAATTAATGAACAACAATCTCCAAGACATAGATTCTTAATTGTCATAGATTCTTAATTCCACTGATGTCCAAGCTGTGACTGGGCCATTCTACTACATTCGGGTTCTTGGTTTTGAACCACTCCAGTGTAGCTTTGGTAATATGCTTAGATTCATTGTGCTGGCACTGTGTTCAAGTCTCTTGCAGACTGGAACAGGTTTTCTTCTGGTATTAACCTGTATTTGCCCCTAACCCTGAATAGTTTTGCAGTTTCTGTTGATGAAAAGTATACACACAATATGATGCTACCACCAACATGCTTCACTGTGGGGATGGTGATCTCAGGTTGATGAACAATGTAGCACTTTGTGCCAAGGTGAAAAAATTATTTTGCTTTCATCAAAACAGAGAACATCTTTCAGAATGTTTGCTGAGTCTCCAAACATGGCTTTCAGTAATGGTCTTCTTCACCACTCTTCTTCCATAAAGCCAAGCATTGGGGAGTGTCCAGACTACGGTTGTCCTGGGAACAACTTCTCCCATCTGAGTTGTAAATCTCTCCAGCTCCTACATAGTTACCTCTGTGTTTTTTATGATGCTGTTTGTTTACGTATGCTCTCTAACAAACTCTGGGATCTTACTGGATAGGTGTATTGATATTGAGACCATGTGATACTTCAATTTCACACAGATCTATGCAGGTAATTGCACACATTCAACTAACCATGTGGCTTCTGAGGCAACTGGTTGCACCAGAACTAATTTAGGGGTGAATATTTGGGGTGAATATTTATGAATATTAATATATAATCACAATTTGTTTGGAAATATATATTTTTAAATAACAATACTGAATTACCCACCTCTGTATTATGGGCTAATTTGTGTGTGTCATCATGGCATATAATCCCAGTAAAGTCCATTTCAGTTCCAGGTTTTTAACACTACAAAATGTGGAAAGGTTGAAAGAGGGTGAATACTTGCAAGGCACTATAGATATACTAATGCTCCAAATACCAAGAAATGAGTTATGGTTACTTAAGCTTGTTCTTCTCAAATGACCAGACTTCAACTAAAGTTATTTTGAATAGCTTTAAAATAGAGATAAACATTCATAAACATGTATGGGAAATTTCCTTTTATGATGCTTGTTTATGATGCTTAGCAGTCAAGATCATATTATACAGCTGTTGTAATCATGAGCCTGCATTGTAGAGAGGATTGAAACTTCTTAAAATCTCTCTCTCTCGCTCTCTCTCTGAATAGAAACAGAAGGCAAGATCTACTGCAGATAAGTTTATTGTAAGTATCGGGAGTGTATCAGGAGTCATTAATGTGGGAAGCTATTAGCGTTAAAAATGCAAAGTATAATAGGTAATGCGAGAAAGAGAAAGTGAAAGAATTCCATACACTAGATAGGCATGTTCCATAGATATTACAAGAATGCCTGATTTCATACAAGTTGTGATGCTTCGTTAGATTCTAATAATCTACCATTTCAAAATCCAGTTTCACTGATAGAATTTGCATCAGTGGGAGTGGAAGAAGTAAGCATGTACTGATGTGAATGCATAATTAGCCAAAACAAATCATTTTCCCAACCTCATGGCATTACTGTCCCTACTGCCATTTTCATGTTCTGTAGAGAGCCTGTAACAATTTTTAAAAAATCTCACAATTTTAAGGCAAATCACAGCATGTTTGGTCTCATAATTGGTATTAATGAAAACAGGAATAAATAACAATAACACGAAGCTAAATTTTATACATGACTGGAAAGTGTAATTTATTATTTTACTCACTTAGCATAATTAGCAAGAGATGTGTCAAGTGTACAGAATACTGAAGTGTATTCAACGTATATGCTTAACATATGCTTAAATGCTTAAACATATATGCTTATTTTAACTGTCATTAACACAGCAGGGTAAACTTTTTATTTATTTATTTTTAAATCATTGCGAAGAACAATGAAGGCACTGTAACTGTAGTGTTAGCTTCATACATTGTTTTGAATGACTCAGTTGTTTTGAATGATGCTATCACATTTAAGCATTTTAGCAGATCTTCAGGTCCTGTACACATTTGTAAACTGTCGATGCGCTTTGAGAAATTTCAACTTTTTTAAATGCTCAAAAGAGTATGTACTCAAATCCCACAACAGAGATAAAAGACACCTGGAAAAAAAAAAAGAGGAGGTAGCAAGTCCAGGTCATTACTCTACGCCAGTGGTTCTCAACAGGGGGCTGAGAGATCTGAAGGGGGCACAAATTGTTTTCAAAAAAAAAAAAACAGTCAGGTCATCATTTGGGTACTCTGTGTATTTTATTGCTTTTCAAATAGAAGGTGCATAAATTAAAAACCCCATGTTCCTGCTCCCTCTGTATTTTCTTGTTGCTTTGGAGAGGTGGAGCTTAGTCTGCCTTTTATCTAGCTGTCAGTGCAGATCAGTGTTGCCAACTTAGCGACTTTTCAGACCCCTTTAGCGACTTTTTGGACAAACCTTAGCAACTTTCCAAATGTGGCCAGTACTGTCCTGCAAGTGTCATAGCATGGGATTATAACTGGAGCTTTATATCTTCACTATTATTACTGTCTATTCAGTATTAATTATGAGCTCATGTTTTACATGATGTTTTACATACAATGATGTATATGCTGTGTATGATGTCTTTTTATACACTATCATTATAGAAATTATGATAATACTATATAACAATGATAAAAAGTTGATTTCATTAAATTAGGAATAGCATTTGAATAAGTGTTTTAGGTATATTTTTTATTTGGTTCCTTCTGAAGCAATACAACTGGTTTGTCAACAATAAAATGAATAATTGTAGAAGAGTCACTATATGAGAAATATGAAACAAACATGTTTTGTATGTACATGTAGATTTGTGTAAACAGAATTTATATGACAGATTAAAGTAATCAGTAATGTCATTAATCAGTAATCAGTAATGTCATTAATCAGTAATCAGTAATGTCATCAGTAATTTTATATATATATATATATACAGAACAGGTGTTGTTTAAATGCTATGTGAAACAGAAAGTAGCTTATTATTTCAAGGATGTTGTGCAGTCTTAAATATGACGTTTAAGAGAAAAGTAATATTTTAACTAATTTCAACTGATTTAATATTATTTTGATATGAACACTCTGATGAAGACATTTGTCTTTGTGTTATGATTATGGCAATTGATGTCCAAGTCCAAGTAACTGTTTTCTTCGAGCTGGACATCAGAGGCCACAATTTCAGCCACATAATTTCCAGAATTATTATCAAAGCTGGCTTCTTTACTAGGTTCTTCTCCTGACGCAGCTGGTCTCTTCCAGACCAACCTGACCACATCCTTACAGTGTTCAGTGTCTCTTTCATTCTTTTGCACTTTGCCATAGAAAAGGTAGGTCCCGTTTTGTGGAACTCTGAAGCGCCAAACAGTAGGATATGTCTCCACTGTGAACAAAACACAATACACTTTGAATATTTTTGTGTTTGTTGTTTTTTTGGCAGCCTAAGCCAAAACTAAAACTGACTCTCACTGGATAATCCTTGTTGTTAGTATCATTTGATTAAATGCTAGACTTTATAGAGAGTTTCAGCAGACAGGGCAATTACAATGTCTGTGCATGGAGCAATTATATAGTGTGGAACATCATGACCTGACAATTACCTGAAATATTAATGGTGTTGATGAGTCCATATGTGACATTTGACTGTTGTGTTTCCTGTGGACAAGTGAATCTTGATTCGACTACATTCTTGTAGTCAAATAAAAGACATCAGTATTAGTGCATCAGGTTAATTATTTTTAACAGAATTATATCATCATCATCATCATCATCATCATCATCATCATCATTCCAGGAACTAAATTCTATTCAGAGCCTACCGTGTACACACAAATACAGAAATGCAAAGCCAGTAGAAGAATCATTAAACCTACCTGTGCCATCCAAACGGTAAAAAGTCCAACCATTCCTCCAACCAGGATCCCCAGCAAAGTAACAAGTGCCAGCAGGAGACACCTGGAACTGCACTGGAAGTGCCTGGGCTCCTGCATGCCTTTGGAAGTCTTTGTGTAGTTCTGGCATTCGTGGATGAAGACATTCGTTTCCATGTTGCTGGAATGAATGAGCATCTCCCATTCTGCTAGACAACATCTTATATGAGAGGATGCTGCCCACTCATTCACACCTTTGTTCTCTCACAAAAACTGCTTTACAGCTGGTGAAACTTGCCCCTGGATTCAGAGAGAGCTATTGGCACGCCCCCAGCACTGTCACAGAGCTAGGATTGCCACACTCCAACATACAATTCACACACACTTAGTGGGAAGAATTTCTCAGGCGTAACAGTTTACAATACTGTAGATATGACATACCTACATTCATAAATGCAGCTTGGACCAAAACAGTTGTGGTTTATGGCAATTAATGTTTTCCTGCAGAAACATAGTTTAATGATTGTGGAACATCTTGCAGTAACATTAACCACATATACATCAAGATACTGACCAAGAAATTTCTGTGAAAGAATACATGTTTTAGAAAAAAAAGCAAAGCAAATTATGCTGAGAAACAATGTTTCACCTAATATAAAGGCAGTGAAGTCTTTATTCAAAAATAACATACAATATATTATTTAACAGTATATAATGCTGAAAATGTGATGTAACATGCTGAAACCAAGAAATCTCAAATAAAAACCTGTACAAATGTGGATTTACTAGCATGTTTAGATTTACCAAGGAGCAAAATTAATTTGTAGTAGAAACTGTAACAGAAATGTTCATTATCTTGTTCTCATTATCTTGATACTTTCTGAGTGTTTTCATGCTCTGTGTGTTAGTTTCCATCATGCAGTAGGAAGAGCACTTTCATAATAGTGTTTAACTGCATCATCATTTCCATGCATCACCAAAACCACTGTATTTATTATAGTTGAACTCTCCATACGACAATAATTGGTGAAATTATATGATTCACTGAATGAATTGTATTCCTATAAAGTATATTTCTTTGTCCACAATATTTATCATGTGTATCCACTACTCTTTTCTAATTATACTACATCTCTGGTACCTGTGACTGAGTCTCATGGCTTCTCATATCATTGCTATGCTGATGACACCCAGCTCTATTTGTCCTTCCAGCCTGATGATCCATCTGTCTCTGCACGAATCTCTGCTTGCCTGTCTGGCATCTCGGACTGGATGAGGGAACACCACCCCTCAATCAACCACAACCTCATTGTACAGCTCGGCTCAACCACACTCAAGCCAACCAGGACAGCCAGGAACCTTGGGGTGACTTTTGATGACAACTTGACCTTTACAGACCAGATTTCAACAACTACATGATCCTGTAGGTTCATCCCGTACAACATCAAGAACATTAGGCCCTGTCTCACCGAACAGGCTACACAGCTATTAGTCCAGGCTCTTGTCATCTCAAAACTGGACTACTGCAGTGCAGTACTCTTGGGTCCCAGCCAGCTCCATCAAACCCCTTCAGATGATTCAGAATGCAGCAGCACATTCATGTAGGTTCATGAAGAACCCATGTCACACCCCTCTTCATCTCCCTCCACTGGCCTCCTGTAGCCGCCCGCATCAAATTCAAGGTCTTGATGCTCACGTACAAGACCTTGTCTGGAACAGCACTCTCCTTGAGGTTTACGTTATCTCACGCGATCCATGCTCAGTTAAGGACCGACACTTAGTAGTGCCTACTCAGCGTGGCTCGCTTTCCAGAACCTTCAAACTAACTGCCCCCCCAGTGGTGGAATGAACTTCCAACCTCAATCCTCAAACCCGCAGAATCTGTAACTATCTTCAAAAAACAGCTAAAGGCCCACCTCTTCAATGAGCACTTAACTAACCCCTAACCTGCCAATCCCCACATTATTAAAATAAATAAATAAATAACCTACATTGACTCTTACACCTCTACTCTGCACACTTTGCTTGTCTAGAACTTAATTAAAAAGCTTGTATTGTAGCACTATACCTGATGTATCGCTTTGCTTGTATTTCCTCATTTGCAAGTCACTTTGGATAAAAGAGTCTGCTAAATTAATAAATGTAAACGTAATATATAATTAGATAAACAGTGTATCTATTATACCTAATTTATGAAGAATGTATGGTAAACATGAGAACAGTAGGTTACGAATAACAGAATTCCTTTATTCAGTAGTCAAACTTGTAATTTGGTGTAACAATATGCAAACAAAATGTGACAATTTTTTTTTTTTTTTTTAAAAAGAAAAGAAAAAAAAAGCAAGCTTGGTAGCTTGATCAAGGATACTATACTTATATCATTATATATTTATCCAGTCTAATGTTGTGCACTGCACTAAAAAAAACTAAGTATTCACATGTCAAATCTAAGCAGTGAAAAAAAAATGCTAAATATATCAAAAGCAACCAGGGAAATGAAGAAACACTTCTGTGATGAAAGCTAATTGCTACCTGTGCCACAGGGAACGTATATTACCTTACTGCATTAGTTTCATCATGATCACTCAGATAATGCTGCAAGTTACGGAGAAGGAGGGAGGGCACTATTACTGGTAGGCGGATCGTGCAGGGGAATTCCTAACTGTTTTTTGTTGCATCATGGCAAGGCGAAACCCTTCTAAAAATAAGCTGAGTTATATATCCTTCATGTTCCAGAGATTACTCATTGGCCAGGATCCAAACCAGCTGTGCTTCCCAAACACATACCTACCCAGACAAATACCCACTCAAGCATGTACACACAGTTCCCACAAATAAATTAATAAACCTGTCTATTAAACTCACCCAAACAAAACTTGATACAATACAAATACACAAAATATGGTTTATTGAGTCTAAATTTCTTCAATTCGTACAGGATAGATTTTGCCATTTTTGACGTACTGATGTGTGTGACAGATAAGAGATGTGTAAGTGAATAATTTTGGACTCTGTCCTATAGTGTAGATCATATATTTAGGATCGTCATTGTATAATCTGAACTAAAGACCTCACGTTATCTCAAGGTCTGTTATAGAATTCTTGTTGGTATTATCTCGTACAGTCTGATGAGTAATAAGTGTAAAAGACCACTGGAATCGCAAGGAATAAAACAGAATTAAGAGTGCCATACACTAAATCCTACAGCATACTGACCTTAGTGTTTGGTACCGTCTCTGCTTCACAACACCCCTGATATCTGTTATTAAATATACTGATTTTGGCCTTGTAAACAGGCCAAAATAACAACAACAGAATTGAACCTAAGAATTGAGTACTATTTATAAAAGATAAGAAAAGGAAATGTGATCTTACAGGCTCTGTCACTTAAAATATTTTACGGATCTTGGCCGCCAGCACACAGCTTAAGTTCCATCTGCAATCACACCAAATAAAAAAGGTAAAAACACACAAAAAATTATGTACATTTTTATCTCTCTTTTCCTCGTTAAACACTCTAAAACTTCAGACACTTCCTTGTTCCAAAGGTCAGAATGAGGACAATTTAAATTGTTATGCGAAACCCTTTCTGCAGAATCTGAGAGTGAGCAAGAATGTTTGTAAAAGACAGACTCCATGAAATTATTTATCATTTCTTCCGAACAATACATTTCTGAAGAATTAATTATTTCGAATTTCTTCCGAAGAATAACCAGAATGTAATGCCTGACATTTTTGTTTTCATCTTTAAGGATCCAGAATGACATCAATGTCACCAAGCAAGTTTAAAAAGAAAGTGCAATTTAAGTTATAGGAGATGTTAAAAACTAAATAATTATACAGTAAAAGTAGTCACACTGTGCAAGACAGTTGTGTTTAAATGTGTAGAAAAACTGAAAAGAAATTATAATACATTTTAGGTTAAGGTAATTATAAAATCAACTTAAGTTAAGTCACATTTTTATTTATAAAGCATGTTTACAGATGACAGTAGTTGATCCAACGTGTTGTACAAAACATCATATCACATTAAATAACGTCATAAGACAAAGAATAAAAATAAGTTTTAAGAGAAGATAAAAAAATAGCTAAAGATGGAGCGGACTTCACGTGAATGTTTGGGACCCACCACAGAAAAGGCTCTGTCACCCTTGGTCTTAGTACAGCAACAGGGGACAGATAGAAAAAGTTGATTACAGGATCTTAGTGTTCTGGTAGGAGAGTAAGGGTGAAAAAGGTCAGTAATGTACTATGGAGCAAGACCAGAAAGAGCTTTGGATACATACATGAGAATTTTAAAATCAAAAGAACACATGTGAGACAAAACATTTATGAACTATTAATGAAGACATTTGAAATGTTAATAGAATGGGAAAAAGGACTAAAAGTTCGTTCCAATATACACTATATGGTCAAAGGTTTATGGACACCTGCCCATCACACCCATATGTGCTTCTTCTGCATGATTAGCTTATGCCAAGCAGAAACAAGTCTGACACATTGAACTTTTAACTGAACTACCAAGTAGTGAAAAGCAGTGTGATCTGGGGTTCTCTGAAATTTGAGCCAGTTAAGAAAAACAATATTGCTGCCAAATATTGCCAATCAACAGAAACAGCTGGCATCTGATAGGTATTACTTCACTTTTACTTTACTTCACTATTACTGCACTTGCCACCCACTCTGTATTATTATACTCTGTAGGTTAATGGGATCCATGGAAATCTATTTCATGTTAAAATTTATTGTTCATGGTTTTACATGCCTGCATTTTAGTAGAACATAAACTTAGGTCTATAAAGAGGGTAGATTGGGTTTATTTTGGTGGACACTCTTCTTGTGTTATATCAACCCTCTGAATTTATTCAAACCCATTCTTGTTTATTAAAATACTTTTTTATGTACAATGCTGTGAAAATGCATTTCTTCTGATTTCTTCTGTTTTTGTGTATATCTCATAGTAAATAGTTTTAGATCTTCAAACGAAATACAACATAAAACAAAGGCAACCTGAGTAAACACACAATACAGTTTTTATTATTTATTTCTTTTATTGAAGCAAAAAAAAAGTTATCCAATACCTATCACCAATTTGAAAAACTAATTGCCCCCTTAAACTTAAAATCTAGTTGTGCCACCTTTAGCAGAAATAAGTGCAACCAAACACTTCCGATAACTGGAGATCAGACTTTCACTTACTTCTAGGACTAGGATTTACTCCGATGCTTTGGATTGTTGTCTTGCTGCATAATCCAGTTGTGGTTGAGTTTCAACTTACAGACTGAAGACCGGATATTCTCCTTTAGGATTTTCTGGTCTAGAACAGAATTCATGCTTCCCTCAATTATTGCCAGTTGCCCAGGTCCTGAAGCAGCAAAGCATCCCCACACCATCACACGACCACCACCATGCTTGACCATAGGTATGATGTTCTTTTTGTGGAATTCTGTGTTCCACAGAACATTCTCCCAAAAGGTTTGAGGATCATCAAGGTGTGTTTTGGCAAAATTCAGACGAGCCTTAATGTTTTTCTGGGTTAGCAGTGATTTTCGCCTCACCACTCTTCCATGGATGCCATTTTTGCCCAGTGTCTTTCTGATAGTGGAGTCATAAACAGTGACCTTTTTTGATGCAACAGAGGCCTGTAGTTCCTTTAATGTTATCCTTGGCTCTTTTTGATGTATTTCATTCACCTTCTTCCTCATCATTTCTGGAATTTCTTTCAACTTTGGTGTAGTGTGTTACTGAGTAAGACATTTTAACCAACTTCATGCTGTTGAAAAAGTTCTATTATAAGTTCTATAAGTGTTGATTTGATTGAACAGGGTTTGCAGTAATCAGGCCTGGTTGTATCTAGTCCAGCAGAACACCATTATGAATGCAGTTTCATAGATTTGGGGAATTATTAACTACGGGGGGCAAATACATTTTCATATAGGTCCAGTTGGTATGTCATAATGTTTTTGCTTCAATAAATGACACTATCATTTAAAAACTGCACTTTGTGTTTACTCAGGTTGCCTTTGTTTTATCTTAGATTTTGTTTTACTTTCTGAAACAATTTAGTATGAGATGTACACAAAAATAGAAAAAATCAAATACTTGAAGAAGAAAGCATATCTTTCACAGCACTACAATTAAGACTTATGTATCATACTTCTGTGGATAGCTATTTGTTACTAAATTAGTTTAAACTTAGTTTAAACAGGACTTATAATAGAACAATAGCATTTGAATGGATATTTTGTCACTACAGCGTAGGTGGCAAATTTCCAGGAAAATCTGGTTTATCATGTTCATCTTTGTTAACTAACAATTCAATTATTTTCTGTAGCGGTAAAACACATTCAGACTCGTCCAAACAGCCTGGAGTAATACATGAATCAGAGGACAGTTGCATGGGAGTGTCACATCATGAATTAAATCTTTTGCTTTTTAAATTATGAGTAGGATACTAGAATCAAAGAAACAAAAAGTCAAGAACACTAGAAACATGAATCTGAGGGAGAGAAAGAGGAACCTATTTCTACAGTCCTGATATTTATATGGAAATAGGTAACTAAGAATACTAATACAAGACTTTGCAAAGACAAAGTGATACAGACAAATGAGCATAAATGTACCATTTGACTTATTCATTCTTTCTTTCATTCATTTACCTTTAGTAGACAATTTATCCTGGTCAGGGGCACACAATAAATGGGACACTAGTCCATTGCAGGGCACCATGCACACACACACACACACACACACACACACACACACACACACACACACACACACCTACAGCTAGATTAGTTGAGCCAATGTACCTCCTGGTATGTTTTTGGGACCACAGCAAATCAGAAATCAGAAATATAACACTATAAATGTTAAAATTTCACAGTTTTGCAGTGAGAAAAAAATTTCACAGTGTATAAACAGAAAACCACTAAAAACACTATTCAAGGTGTGAAACTATTCAGAATATATTTTAACACTACCTGGAAGTTAAATGTCAGTGCTACTCCAATGCTTAACCACAAAATTATTTTAAGCACTAAGCAGAGTTTAGAAATTGCTATTTTCTGTTGTTTTTGATGTTACGATTGGGAAACTTTTAACACTTAAATGTATGAAAGGGGTATACTTTTGGTTTCTAAATAGCAATTGAACTGCGAGCTTACTGAAATGAATTAATAATAAACACACAAGCAAAAACAGGAGTACTATAGTATGCTATCAAAAAAAACCCTAGTAATTAAAACTCTTCATTAACTACATAATTAAGAAAGAATAAAAATAGTTCAGTAACTACAAAAGAACCTGCACATCTCAATACAAATGTCCATAATATTTCCTAAAACCTGCAGAGCTCTTAAACTGCAGATATAATCGTGTAATAATAATTAGTGTACATGTTAAACTAAACTGTTTGCCCAGACAATAAGCCGGAGATAGTTTGAGATGCTTAATTATATTAGTGTTGTGCAGGTTTCCACATTTGAAACATGTATATATTTTTGAGCACCCCAACCATTTACTCTTTAATCTACATCAATATTGAAAATGATAGTTTTTTTCAATATTGAGAGATTCAAGATCATGTACACTGAAAACAAAGTGGGCCTTGAACAGTTCATCAAGTTGTACTTGCTTGAAAGGGTATCAGCTTTTCAAACAGACATTCCACAGCATTCAGTGTTACTATAAACTGAATGACCTGAAAAGCACAACTTTAAAAAGAGTTAGACATTTAGCAATTACAGTAGTCAAGAGAATGTTTCATGTTTCGATGATGCATGTATAAATTTGTGAACTAATTTAATCTAAGACAAGGAGGCAAAACCTGTCAAGGAAATCTCTAGAAAATCAGTAAGGCCTGCCTCTACCAGCTTGATGTATTTTCTACCGCTTTTATATTGCACTTTCAGAAGCATTTCTGCATGGATTAATAAATCACAGAGGAAAAAACATATGATGCTACTTATTTTATATATATGTTACTTATTAGTTCAAATAAAAGTAAAAATGTCCAAAAGTTTTTAAAAAAAAAATATGTTTTATTTTGAGCAACTTGCACATCTGTCCACTATAATGGACACACCAATGATTTTAATTCCATAGCAACTCATCTGCCTGTTGTATAGTGCCTCAAGGACATACAGGTGCATCTCAAAAAATTAGAATATCGTGGAAAAGTTCATTTTCTCCCGTAATTTAATTAAAAAAGTGGAACTTTCATATATATTCTACATTCATTACACATAAAGTGAAATAGTTCAAGCCTTTTATATGAGCCTGCAAAGGTTTCCTGAGCCTTTAATCTCTCAGTCTGCTTCAGTACACAACCACAATCATGGGGAAGATGAAAGTAAATTTTGCATTTCATAACTTTGGTTAACATGGATAATATTTTCTCAGTTGTCTCTAGAAATATACCCAAGTTTGAAGACAGTGAAGACAAGCTCAAAAGCAGCTGAAACGGCACTACATGCATGTGCCTTAGCCTAAGTTCATTTCGCAATTAATGCAAACTAACAGTGTAACTTTACTGAAAGCTAGTTATACATACTTTATGCTGGCGATGTATTATTTGACACTTAAAAGATTAATGACAATGAAAACATAATCAGATTTATCAGATCTGAATTTAAAATACTCACCCACTCAGCAACATCATATAATAGCCGCCGTTGGTCTGACAATGAAAAGACTGACCAGTGACCACTCCCTTTTCCAAGACCCGTACTTTTGTTTTAACACCCACTAGAGTTCGACACTATGCGTTAACACACCTGTTTTACTTGCCCTGACACTTTGCCATGTTATCGTATTTTAACTATTGAACACTATTTGCTGTTAACACTGGGATTTTAACACTGTGGGAGGAATAGAGAGTAACAGATAGCAACCTGAGCTCAGAATCGAACCAGAGACCCTGGAGCTGTGAGATGGAAACACTACACACTACGCTCTGTGCATCAAAGAGTTAAATGTTTCACAGTTATAGTAGTCAAGAGAATGTTTCACATTACTGAGTCATGTTACTTATGTAGGCTTCACTACACTTACTGTAGTCACATTGGTTTGTTTGTTTTGTTTTTTTTTACTTTCAGTTAGGTTTAGGGTTAGGGTCAATACCTATGTCTTGGTAATTCTCCATTATTCTTCATTCTTGTGTTCCACTTGACATTGCACAGAATCATAGAGAAATGTTTTTGCCTAGTATTTAGGAACAAGAAGTTTCTGGCTGTTGAACATAACAAAATGCACACATGATTTATCTGTATAATAGCTTTACTTTCTACTAATGTTACCAATATTAAAAGCCATTGAATGGGAATAACTGCACAAGAATCACTGATTTTAACAATGTTTTTATCTTTTTTTTCAGTGTGCAAGATCTGCAGCCGTACAGAATGTCAAACAAATATCAAAGGCCAAGCCAACCTCAAAATTACATTAAATAGATTCAGAATATTCTGTGAACTGCTGAGTCGAAAGTGGAACTGTTTGGAAGACAGGAGTCCCGTTACATCTGGTGTAGACCAAACACTGAATTCCACAAAAAGATCATCATACCTACGGTCAATCATGGTGGTGGACGTGTGATGGTGTGGGGATGCTTTGCTGCTTCAGGACCTGGGCAACTGGCAATAATTGAGGGAAACATGAAGGAGAGTGTCTGTTCTTCAGTCTGTAAATTGAGACTCAAGTGTAACTGGATTATGCAGCAAGACAACAATCCAAAGCATGGGAGTAAATCCTAGTCCGAGAAGTAAGTTAAAGACTGATCTCCAGTTATCAGAAGCGTTTGGTTGCAGTTATTGCTGCTAAAGGTGGCACAACTAGATTTTAAGTTTAAGGGGGCAATTAGTTTTTCAAATTAGTGATAGGCATTGGATAACTTTTTTTGCTTTAATAAACAATAATGATAAAACTGTATTGTGTGTTTACTCAGGTTGCCTTTATGTTGTATTTCATTTGAAGATCTAAAACTATTTAATATGAGATATACACAAAAACACAAGAAATCAGGAGAAATGCTTTTTCACAGCACTGTACATAAAAAAGTATTTTAATAAACAAGAATGGGTTTGAATAAATTCAGAGGTTTGATATAACACAAGAGGAGTGTCCACCAAAATAAACCCAATCTACCCTCTTTATAGACCTAAGTTTATGTTCTACTAAAATGCAGGCATGTAAAACCATGAACAATAAATTTTAGCATGAAATAAATTTCCATGGATTTCCAAATATTTTTTCACAGCACTGAAAATGTACCTCAGAGTGGCCGAATGTGACTATGTGGGCATAGATACTAGGCAGGGATTTCACATTTCTTAACAATTCTGTAGTATATATAGTATTATTATTTTTTTGGCTTCTATTTGAAACTGCAACCTTCTTCCTGATAAGGAGTTCAACCACCTTTGGAATTCTACTTTAACCTGTAGTAGGCTCGTTGCCATGGGAAGGGATTTCACACACACACACACACACACACACACACACACACACAGAGAGAGAGAGAGAGAGAGAGAGAGAGAGAGAGAGAGAGAGAGAAGGAGAGAGAGAAGGAGAGAGAGAAGGAGAGAGAGAGAGAGAGAGAGAGAGAGAGAGAGAGAGAGAGAGAGAGAGAGAGAGAGTTTCTACCCACTCAGCAGCGTGGGTGTGTATGACCGCATGTTGAGTTCCTACTTGTCATACTTGGCTTGTGTACACATAATGGGCAACAATATCAATGATGATGATGATGTCATGCCCAGTGATGCAATGTTCTCTGTTTACTTCTCTGTCGTTTCATGCTGGATTATTTCGCAATGCACATGACAAACAGGAGTAAATGAATCTTGAAGCAAAATGAAAACGAAAGTTCAGTTCACTACTTCTTTTCTGAGTTTCGTCTGTCCCCTCATTACCTCATTAATGTAGATTATTATTATTATTATTATTATTATTATTATTATTATTATTATTTTAATATTAAGGTGTACCTTTCCCTGGGGATGCTTCTGTCTACATAACTTTCTGAGAGTCCCTTTCTAGGTTGTTAACATATTCAATTTAACACGCTTTATCTTTATCCACAGTGAAAATGAATATGACATCTGCAATCAAGATATTGTGGCGTATCGCAGGGGCATCAAATTTAGTAGGGATGCTAGGGACATGTCCATACCAATATACAGTGACTACTGACTTGTCCCTCGCAATAATTTTGATCAAACAATTGAAATACATTTATATATAACCACTGTTGTCCGTCGGTGTCTTGTGGTTTTTATTTTAAAAATAAATAAATAAATTGAGGTGACTTGGTGGTTAGCACATTCGCCTCACACCTCCAGGGTCGGGGGTTCGAGTCCTACCATGGCCCTGTGTGTGCGGAGTTTGCATGTTCTCCCCGTGCTGTGGGGGTTTTCTGCCGGGTACTCCAGTTTCCTCCCCCAGTCCAAAGACATGCATGGTAGGCTGATTGGCATGTCCAAAGTGTCTGTAGTGTATGAATGGGTGTGTGAGTGTGTATGTGATTGTGCCCTGTCCAGGGTGTACCCCGCCTTGTGCCCGATGCTCCCTGGGATAGGCTCCAGGTTCCCCGTGACCCTGAAAAGGTTAAGCGGTTTAGAAGATGGATAAATAAATGGAATTTAACCTTTATTTAACCAGGAAAAGTCTAATTGAGATTAAGAATCTCTTTTACAAGAGCATCCTGGCCAAGACAGGCAGGAGCACAATTTGTGGTACACAAATGTTTAACAGATCTCGTTCTCTACAACGAGTCCCACTTCTCTAACCCATGTCGCTAATAGGATTGGCTTTGCCGTTTCTTGCTAAAGTGTGAGAGACTGTAGCTACAGCCGGTTGTATGAAACGCCAAAGCTCCATCAACTAGACGCACACCATGCAGCTACCAGTACGTGAGGAAGACGACATCCTTATACCAACAGTTCTGTTCTGTGCACGAAAATACGGGACAAATCAATCACGTCTCATACTGATTCAGGGACAGTGCATTTTTTCAATGTGTGACAATCCCGTATTAACGGGATGAGTTTCTAGCCTAAACATTACTTTGTGTGTGTATACTTTGACTTGTAAAGTAGCTCCTAATGCCCACCTTTGTTTTTTTGGCCTCCATTCTGACTCAGCATATCACCAAACTAGCCTAACTGCCAAAGACACACACACACACACACACACACAGTAAAATAACTTTAGTGCTGTTTTGCTCATATATTGTAAACAAATAAAATCAGAGATACTGTAAAATAAGTAGATGATGAGATCAGATTTTTATGTCATTTCTTTCTTTCTTTATTTCTTTCTATATTTAAGTAAAGTCTTTTGAGAGTACAACCTACACACACACACTGAAAAAACATTACAAAGACCAAAGTCCAGAGGTTCTACTGTTTCAATTACAGTTCCCCTCAGTGTGGCCAGCTCTATATACAGTGTATACATGTGTGTGTGTGTGTGTGTGTGTGTGTGTGTGTGTGTGTGTGTGCTTGAGAGCCAAAGCACTTTTAAGAGCGTATTTAAGCAAGATGGCCGACAGCTGGGAATGCAGTTTGTGTCTTTCCACACACACACACACAAACACACACACACACGCACACACACACACACAAGCCCCTCGTGATGTTGCAAGTGTGTAGATCATTCCGCAGCTCTCCAACACAAAGTACACTATACACCACAAAAATAATTATTGCCAACTACTGTGTGTCTCCCCAACACACACACACACACACACTTTTTCTTGCTGAGTCTTGTGGTCATCGTCTCATTTCATTATTAAAAATTTTTGTGTAACTTCACTTTTTAAAATGAAAATTTCACGAATTTGTAGCTACAATCAAATATAAGACTGAAGATGGCAAATGGCAAAAAACAGCAGAAAATCTAAACACATGATAGATAGACAGATAGATAGATGTGTGACACACAGCAAAAAATCATTTCTTTCTATCTCTCTTTAAATACAGCGACTTTTATCTGATCATATTATCACAAGCAAGAGCATTAGTGTGTGTGTGGGAGTATGAAATTAACGACCTGTGTGTGTATGTGTGTGCGTGTCTGACTGTGAGTTAGAGGCCACCTCTGCACATTCTGCAACCTGTCGTGTGTGGGTGAACTCATATAGATAGATATATATAAATATATATCTCACAAATATGAGTACACCCCTCAGATATTTGGAAATATTTGATTATGTCTTTTCATGTGACAACACTGAAGAAATGACACTTTGCTGCAATGTAAAGTAGTGAGTGTACAGCTTGTGTAACAATGTAAATTTGCTGTCCCCTCAAAATAACCAAACACACAGCCATTAATGTTTAAATCGCTGGCAACAAAAGTGAGTACACCGCTAAGTTAAAATGTCCAAATTGGGCCCAATTAGCCAAAACTTTTGTGAGATACTGTATATACATACACACAGTATAATAATCTACAACTTCCTGCTTAGAAATTAAACGTCCTGTTTATATTACTGTCTATAAAACATGGACACAAAATAATTCTGGTAATAAATAAATAAATAAATAAATAAATAAAGAATACAAAAATACAGATTTTTAAACTTTCTAGACTTCGTTTATCCCTGATAATTTCATTTTTTATGTTTTAATGTTTTTAACAAAAATATATTCATAAACATTCCGTTATAGTGTATAAAATAAAATATATAAAGGCAGATTTAAATTGACAGATTTAGATGTTTATCACGTCTTATTTAGACAACAGGATTTTCTTTAGTTTTGGTCTGTGAAACCTTAGCATTTCAGACTTTTCTAGATTTTTAAGACGTGCCCAGGGACCATGTAATTGTTTAGACATTTTTAATGATTATGACATGATTATTAAACAGAATACATATTTAACTCAATTGCTAAAATGTCTGAAATGACAATGAAATGACATGAACGCGCACACCACAGTTCCATTATCGCATGATGTTGCCGTATGGCAAAGATTACATTTGACGGTTTAACAGAATATTCAAAATATATAAACTTGTTTAAATGACAAAAAATAAAAGCTAACTTATCTCAGATAGTGTTTGCATTGTTTCCTTTATGTAGTTTTGCCTAAATATTGAAATTTTTTTAGAGACGAATTAGCAATGCACATCATGACTGTGTGTTAAATAACGCCTTCCTACTGGGCCATATGACAAGCCGAACAAGCGAAAAGAGAGCAGGTCACGATGAATTACCAATTCTTATGGAGGAAGCCAACACACACACACACACACACACACATTGTTGTAAAGGAGTTACTTTACAAGAAGTCAAAGTGTAAATCACTTAAAATATTTTCTCAATTTCTAATGTGTAGAGTCAACAATAATGGTAATAATAATATTTAACTAAGCCATAAATGTTTTCCTCACTGTTCATGTGTTCTTTTGTCAGGTCAAGTGACAGAAGCAGTCCTTCCAGGTAGTATTTCGGACAGAGCAGGAAGAGAGACAGGTGGAGAGGTAGGGTCACAGGTGAGGTCAAACAATGACATGGTGATATCTTAGTAGTGAGATTCATTATTGTGACCAATGTTAGGCTGATGTACTGTATAGTTTTTCCATGTGTGTTTGATATGAAAGCTATGAATATGCACATGCGGACTGCTTTTATGTCCCCAACAATGTCAAAATCAAACCTATGCTCTCGCATATCGGCCGATTTAATCAGCCTGCTGGAGCGCCATTTATTTGACTTATTATACGAAAAAAGAATGGCTTCAAAAATGCTTTTAAGCATCATGATGCATGTTCCAGGCACCCATGAATAACAACAGCAGAATTGATTTTGTATGTGTTACTGATTCATGATCATTATATGAGTAACTGCATTGCTAAGCAAATCCAGGGATGGTACAGTGAAAAAAATACAGTGCAAAAAGCAATCACACCAAGAAACAAGATAATAAATACACTGCATGGACACCTGACTTGTGCTTGTGCTTGCTGATGATCCCATTCTACTATTCTGTGAAGGCTTTCCACTAGATTTTGGGGCGTGGCTGTGGGGATTTGTGTTCATTCAGCTACAAGAGCATTAGTGAGGACAGGTACTGATGTTGGTGAGGAGGTCTGGGGTGCAGTTGGTATTCTAGTTCATCCCAAAGGTGTTCAGTAGAATTTTTCCACACCAACCTTGGTACACCATGTCTTCATGGAGCTTGCTTTGTGTACAGGGGTATTGTCATGCTGGAACTGGTTCGGGCCTCTTAGTTCCACTGAAGGGAAATTGTAGTGCTACTGCATACTGTGAAAATTTTCTCATTATTTTCCATGATTATGATTCAATCATTCTCTTATGTTTTCCTTAACTAGCCTTGGGTATGTTGCTTGCATGTACATACGAGTATAAAAGCCAACTGTATGCAACTTATGTTTAGACTAAGATTAGGACTACGAAACGCTGTAGTGCCCAGGGTGTCTTTGCGCGCATAATAAACCATCTCTTTGACTATTCCCTGTCTCTTGGTCTCCTGATTCTTCAAGCATCTTACTTCTGGTGAAGCTGAAGCAATTTTGATCATCCTTTTACATCAGTTACTGGGTGAGTGGGTCATCCTATCCAAAGAACTAGTTGGATGTTTGATGAATCACTTTAGTGAAGCTAGCTAAAATAAGACAGTTCGACTTAAAATAAGTTTAGTCAAAGTTTCTCGATCGAATGAGTTGCATTGTTTATGTTGGTAATGACAATGAGTGTTCAGGATTCTAAGGGTGTTGGAGAGCCTTCCTCAACAGTTGTTTTCTTGCCTTATGCTAATAACAATAGTTTTGGGAAAGAGCTAGGGTAAATGCTAGATTAAATGTGTGGAAAGAAAAAAATTAAACTATGTAAAGATTCTGGTATTTCAGAACAGACAGTGTGGCGTAGAGCAATGCTTTTCAGCTTTGGAGAACTGTGTCAATCATAAAGACCCTGAGGCAGCTGAGCAAGTGTTTAGACAATGGCATGTTTTCCTAATGCAAGATAGGGATGAGGAACCTAGGAACGTGCTAATCATAAATGTACCACTGTCTCCACTCAAAAAACTTGTGAGCAGCTCCAATGTGCTAATAATTTCAGGCTAAAGTCACTCCTGGCTAACTCCAGGCTAAAGTCAAGGCTTTGGAAAAACAAACATTGACTACGTTTACATGGACAGCAGTAATCTAATTATTGACCTTAATCTGAGTAAGATAATAATGTGATTAAGGTGTCGCTTTTAGAATACTCCTGTCATGTTCCCGTTTTACATGTTTTAGAACATAATTAGATTAACAGCCCGCGTCATTACGTCACCGCGCCACGCCGTCCGACGTCCCTCCAGAATTTCACGTATCAACATACAGTTCGTCTTCGTTATGGTACCGTATACAGTTTTGGGTGTTTTTATTTATTTTTTTTACGAACGCTTTAAGTGCAGTTATATGTCATGCTGTACGTGCTAATACACAACTGCTTGAAGCGGTGGGTGTGTCCCAAATCACATAGTTACAGTCTATATAGTAGCCGAGATACATGTATTTTTCCCCACTACAGGCCTATAGTAGGAAAGTATGCGATTTGGGACACAGCCGAACGCTCTTGTTCGCCGTAAAACGTAAAACTGCCGTGTGTGATTGTGTCCTGTCGCAAAATGCGGTGAAAACTCCCACACGACGTTCATAATGTGATTAAGGTGTTTACATGTCACTACTACACGTCCAAAATGCGACTAAAACAGGAGTACTCCACCTGTCTTAATTAGATTATTGCTTACTTCAATTATGACCTTAATTAGATTAAGGTAAGTAAAAATTGCTGTTTACATGGTAGTTTCTTAATTAGAGTATGGTCTTAATCAGATTAAGAGTGGATTATTGTTGTCCACGTAAACGCAGCTATTGTCTTCGACAAAATTGATCAAACCAAAGAGGGTGTGTCTATCTCCTAAGCATTTTAAAAGTAAGTAAAAATGGCGGTCTTCGAGCTCAATAGCTCAGTCAATAGATTGTTAAAAATTTATCTAGTGTTAACTGCCTGGGTTTATGCAATCACTTATTTCACTCATATTGGTTTGCTAGCTATACTATCAGTATAACAAGCTAGCAACTGCAAAGAACTCCACACTGACGGTCTGTTACAACAGTTTACAGCAGACTAGCCCCGGAGTGGCATGACTGAAAATCATTCAACTGAAAATCATTCGCCCTATCATGCACAGATCGTGAGTTTGAATCCCAATGATGTCACAGCCATCAGTGGATGATGACACTTTCAGCCGTGCTCTCTGGGTGGGACTGTGGAATTGGTCAAAGTAAATTTGGAAGACAATTGGAAGGCACCCAGCAGAACAAGACAGGAACACTTCAAGTGCATGTTGGAAAGCGCATTTATGAGCCTTGGCATATCATATCCAATACATCAACAACAGCCTTTTATTTATCAAATAACTCCTTTCAAACACATTTATTGTAAAGAAAAATATTGGGGGGAGATATTAAGGTCAACTGGACTATTTTGAGACTATTCCTGAAAAATAATTTGTGGAGATGTAACAAAGTGTAAGTTTGGGGTCCCATCCCATTCACTAACATGGGAATGGGCGGGGTTAAATATATACCGCAGCTAACCACTAGAGGGCCTTAGAGACATTTGGCTTCACTTTTGAATCCCTGTTAGGACATACATAGTCTGCATATACAGTCATTGGTGGGCTAATTGTAACAAGCCCAGCTGTAGATTCATGATGATTCAAGCTGAAGATAAATACCTGACAGTTATATCAGGTGAATACACATTCATTTCAGATAATATCTTTAAGCCCGTTTCCGTGAGGCCTCCGCAATATGTCATCCGAAGCCGTGTTACACAAAAGGACTGATGACAGAACCATAAGTTTTGTGCGTTTTTTCTTTTTTCTTTGAATAAAATAAAATGGACTTGAACATTGAATAAAATGGGCTTGACAGGTCCTTAATCTGTGAGTATGTGTGTGTTAATTTGCCCTGATATTATTTACATTTATACTATTTTACAAACATCCTTATCCAGAGCAACTTAGAGATATCCCCTTGCCCCAAACACACACACACACACACACACACACACACACACACACAGTAGATTAGGCTCACGTAACATGAGGTGCAAACTTTGCTATGTAAATAAAGTACTGCCAGATACAAAAAATGTTATAATGGAGTCCACCAGACATAGTGCTATGTTAAGACATATGCTGCCCAAGAACTGAATGCAGACATGCTGGTGAGCTCTTACAACTTTGTCTCATATATAGGCAATTTGTTAGCCATTTTGTTGCCTGCAATGGAACAGTTGCTCCAATCTGTGTCTATCAATCCCTCTGTGGAAGAACTCTTGGCAGTGGGAGACCTAGGCCAGGATACAGGGTGGCTCTCTCCAATGAGTCCTGTGGAACCTGTCCATGAAGGACTAGGCCTGCTGGAGATTATGCTTTATATCCAGAACATTGTTCATTGGGCAACAACATCATCAAACCCGTAGGACCTGATGACAATGTCTCAGAGGTACAAACTTCAGTCCTCTCGGCAGCCTCCAACCTTTTCAGATGTAAGGGACTTGTAATTTTCAGACCCCAGCAAAGAGTATCTCTAATTCCAGACTGCTGGGACTACGGCTGCTCCTAAGGCCATACAGACTTCATATAAATCCATAATGAACTTTTTCACACTAACTGTTGTTACCCAGATGAGGATGGGTTTCCTTCTGAGTCGGGTTCCTCTCAAGGTTTCTTCCTCTTAAAACATCTTAGGGAGTTTTTCCTTGCCACCGTCACCACTCAGTGGCTTGCTCAGTTGGGATAAATTCACACCTTTAATATCTGTATACCATGTTGATATTTCTGTAAAGCTGCTTTGAGACAATGTCTATTGTAAAAAGCGCTATACAAATAAAATTGAATTGAATTGAATTGAGTAGACCCTCTAGTTCTGAGCAAAGGGTTCTAAGGGTGGTGTTTCCATCTGATTATAAATTTGTTTCATGTGTTAAGGTTATCAGATGTTATTCATGCTGTGCAGACACAAGTCTGTTACAACGTGAGCATATGGAGAATAGAGCTGTATGGAAATTGTTTGAACTCCGTATGTCCTCCAACCACACATAACTTTCAAAACACTCAACTTTCATTTTTGTTTGTGAATCTTTATCCAACTCTTTCTATAGCAGTGTCACAGAATTCTATATCATTTAAGTCCCAACCCCTTCATTTCAAGTCCTTTAATTTGTTAAAGAAGGTTTGAAAAAAAGGAGACTATCAGGAAAAATAAACTGTCAGTCCTCCCTTCCAACATATCAAATAAAAACAGAACTTTTTAGATTAATAGATCTTAAACCATTTAATTTATTTAATACAATACAAAACATCCCCACACCCTCTAACACACAATAGATTAGGCTCACATAACATGAGGTGCAAACTTTGCTATGTAAATAAAGTACTGCCAGATACAACAAATGGTATAAAAATTTTTGATCAAATGGGACATGCAATTAGTGATGTTTTACAAGTGCTCAGTTATTTTAAATATTTCCTTCCAAGTTTTCAGGCACTTTGTGGGTTTTATTACCAGTTATATTATTTTTTGTAAATAAACCCATAAATCATAAAATAAACATTGAGAACACTGCCATTTTAACATTATCATCACATTGATTATTATAGTGATTATTATTGCATAGCTTAAAACAGCCTAAAAATCAGTAGGCAAGCCAACAGTATTAAATATAAAATCCAAAATACATTCACCAATTTATATATGTATAAACTTTCATACAACATGTTATCAACTCACATATTTTCTATTATAGAATACATTATGGCATGGCTTTGTTGCATTATTTTCTTGCAATTTTCAAGCATTCCCAGATTATAAATAGTTCCTAACAGGACGTCTTGTATTAATTGCAAATTCAATCTAGGAATATTTTCTGATAAAAGAAACCCATACCAATAGATTAATTTACATACTGTAACAATATGATGCAGATGTGTCACTGCGTCATATAAGCTGTGTCAGTAAATTAGAGCTACTGCTAATACAAACTTCAAATCTGACACAGATACATTTTTTTAAAGAAAAAAAAACTGTTTTCTGTGTAGAAAGCATCTTTTCCCATTTCCACATAATAATGTGTTGTTATTGTCTTCTTTGGCCTCACAGGCATCTATCAGTCCAGAGTAACTAAAAGCAACAGACAATGAGACTTTCAACCTGCTACCACCTTAACACCAAGGAAATTTCCTGACTAACTATGAGACAAATGTCCAGTGTTAATAAGAAATAATCCAAACCATTTCCCCTTGTGTTTTATCTTGAGTAGGGTATGGAAAACCTTATATTATAATAATTCCTTTAGGCATGTGGGTCATATTCTGGAGTATCAAAGTCTTGGGCTCCCAGCAAGTAGTGTAGGCCTACCTTGAGGACCTGCAGGAAGAGATATGGGTCATACGTGTTTCTGAAACTGAAGGTGATCTTCTCCTTTTCGTAGAGGCTGATCACTCTCTGCTGTCTCACACACCGCGTGCCTGACTGGGCTGACAGTTCAAAGGAGATATTTGTGTGCCCCTGTGACAGGGTCAAGTTGCCTTTGGTGCCATGCCCTTTCACAAGAGCACAGATGTAGAAAACGTAGGGGCCTGCAAGGGGAACCATCACCTCACTGCCATGCTCAAGCGTCAGACTATTGTTCCAGACAACAGTGAAGTTCAAGTAAGTGCTGAATTTCAGATCTGATGCAAAAAAAAACACAAAAAAAACAACATAAAAACTCAATGTGTGTTAGTTAAGTGCATTGTGTTCATTACTTTATTTGTCTAATATTGCTTTAAAATGATCAGAAAACCATGAAACACAAGCAAGCCCAATAGCTAAAATTACAACGCGTACCATTGCTCACGTGTGCTTAAAATGTATGCTGCACACGAGTCTCACACCTGTTCATAGGAGAGATTTCTTTTTTATTTAATACTATTTAAGAATAATTACATAATAATGAAATAATAATACAATAATGAAATAAAAATATGAACATTATAAAATAGCACTCTGAATTATGCAGAGTAATCCAGGATGCTTTTTTTTTCCACAAGCAGGCCAAATACTTAGTTGAGCTTCTCCTACTGTAAATAAAAACAACCTGTTTGTGAGGAAAATAATTTTAAGTACAACGTACTTATTAAAACTATATTTTGAGAAATAAATTTATTCATGGGCATTTATGTAATTGTAAATTACCATTTACATTTGTTTTAGAAACAAATTCCAACTTTAATGCATTATCTTTAAATGTCTTTAAGACAATGAAGAATGGATATTCAGTCATCTGTGTCATCATACACTCGGAAAAAATACTGCAAAACTTTCCTCATCACTGGGGTGGTACCCTCAAGGGTACTTCTTTGGTACCTGTAATATGTACCAGTGTGGGGAATGTAAGTGGGTGGAAAAATGACCTTTAAATGATTTAAGGTACATAAATGGACAATCATTTGTTTTTAGAGTAAAACTTTAAAAAGGTACACTAAGTGCACATTTGCAGGTAAAAGAAACGTACCAAAGATACAAAAGGTGTACTCCAGTGACAAGGGAAGGTACCGTTTAGTGTCCTTATTTTCTGAGAGTCCATTTAATGCTTAATTAGCAAAGGATAACTTCAGTATATTTCAAGCAACAATTAATTTCAACATCTCGTCTGTCCATGTTGCGGTAGCACTTTGATATTTTGCTTCCCACACTATTTCCTACTATTTGCTTACAACAGCCTGTCTTAGAGGTGGGAGGATGGATGTCAAGAGCTGCATTGTCCATTACGCACAGTCTGGGTAAAGGAGTGGAACAAACACAGACGCTCACCTTTCTGCATGTTCAGGTATATCCCTTTGTCCTCAGGAAGTGGTGTTTTATGCTGTCAGACAGAGAAATTACAATTAGTCAGATCAATTCTTTCAGGCTTTTATAAGGTAGGGGAAATTAGACACAGAAACTGGCCACAGTCGGAGGTTGGTGTCACAAGTCATAACTATTTGACACAGATATGACAGTGAGGTAAAAGTCATATAGGGCTTTGTGAAATGTCCTGGTGGATAGAGACTGACAAAATAAACAACAAAGTATGAAACATCTTACATGTAATATAACAGAAAACTGGTATTTCTAAATGGATCGTTCGAATTGTGTGGTAGATTTTGAGAAATCAGTCATTACACGCGGCACCAGTCATCTCTTCAATCAGTTCTTCTATGTTCTTGTAAATGAAACTGTGCCAAACAGACTTCCTGATCTGGAGCTTCATATCACACTGTTCACACACACACACACACACACACACACACACACACACACACACATATATATATATATATGTGCATATGTATATATGTATATGTATATATATATATATATTGCATATGCATATGCAATAGTGGATATCTATTCTTAGTGCCACGAAACGCAAGAAACGCAAGTAACAATCAGACTCACTCATTACGCAAACATCCTCACATTCAAAGTGTGTGAGTGTGTGTGTGTGTGTGTGTGTGTGTGTGTAAAAGCCAGTGTGGGGAAAACCCGTCACCAAAAAAAATCATTGCGCGTTTTCACACCCAATACTCGGACATAAAGCAGTATTAAAACAGAACCTGAGCCGAAACAGGACTAAATGTTTGCGCGAGTTGCGTGAGTGTATCTGCGTGAGCATCTTTGCGCTTACCAGAGCTTCCTCTGTGCGCTGGACCTTGTAGAGCGTGTACGTGCAGAGCGCGGCGCAGGCGCACGTCAGGATGCCGTGAGCGAAGAGCAGCGCCAGCAGCTTCCTCTGTCCGCGCGTCTCCAGGCCGACGGCGGAGTGGCCGTGCAGCATCCCCGCTTCAGGATCTTTGGTGTCCATAATGAGAACTGGAGCACATCTGAGCAGCATCACACATTTAAAGAGAGTGGGCACCGGGAGGTGGGAGTGGACCGAAAAACCACAAAGATCCCCTTCGGCAAAGCCGACATTTCTCATCATGTGTCGCGATCCACATAGCGCCCAGTTACACAACTACGCATTT